>NW_027640777.1:122500-324000 GCF_949752795.1 Hyperoodon ampullatus | reverse complement strand
CCCCACACCTTAGTCTCCGCCGTACCCTCATCCTAATCCGTACGCAGACACTGAGCCGCGCGTCCGCACGTGCCCCGAGCCTAGCACGTGTCCGCACCCTCACCTGTGCCCTCAGCCTTGCCGTTCCCTAACCCTAACCCTAGCCCGGAACGCAAACCCACCGGCAGCCCCACACCTTAGCCTCCGCCGTACCCTCATCCTAATCCGTACGCGGACACTGACCCGCGCGTCCGCACGTGCCCCGACCCTAGCACGTGTCCGCACCCTCACCTGTGCCCTCAGCCTTGCCGTTCCCTAACCCTATTCCTAGCCAGGAAGGGAAACCCACCGGCAGCCCCACACCTTAGCCTCCGCCGTACCCTCATCCTAATCCGTACGCGGACACTGACCCGCGCGTCCGCACGTGCCCCGACCCTAGCACGTGTCCGCACCCTCACCTGTGCCCTCAGCCTTGCCGTTCCCCAACCCTAACCCTAGCCCGGAAGGGAAACCCACCGGCAGCCCCGCACTTTAGCCCCCGCCGTAACCTCATCCTAATCCGTACGCGGACAATGACCCGCGTGTCCGCACGTGCCCCGACCCTAGCACGTGTCCGCACCCTCAACTGTGCCCTCAGCCTTGCCGTTCCCTAACCCTAAACCTAGCCCAGAACGGAAACCCACCGGCAGCCCCACACCTTAGCCTCCGCCGTACCCTCATCCTAATCCGTACGCGGACACAGACCCGCGCGTCCGCACGTGCCCCAACCCTAGCACGTGTCCGCACCCTCACCTGTGCCCTCAGCCTTGCCGTTCCCTAACCCTAATCCTAGCCCGGAAGGGAAACCCACCGGCAGCCCCACACCTTAGCCTCCGCCGTACCCTCATCCTAATCCGTACGCGGACACTGACCCGCGCGTCCGCACGTGCCCCGACCCTAGCACGTGTCCGCACCCTCGCCTGTGCCCTCAGCCTTGCCGTTCCCTAACCCTAACCCTAGCCCGGAACGGAAACCCACCGGCAGCCCCACACCTTAGCCTCCGCCGTACCCTCATCCTAATCCGTACGCGGACACTGACCCGCGCGTCCGCACGAGCCCCGACCCTAGCACGTGTCCGCACCCTCACCGGTGCCCTCAGCCTTGCCGTTCCCTAACCCTAACCCTAGCCCGGAACGCAAACCCACCAGCAGCCCCACACCTTAGCCTCCGCCGTACCCTCATCCTAATCCGTACGCGGACACTGACCCGCGCGTCCGCACGTGCCACAACCCTAGCACGTGTCCGCACCCTCACCTGTGCCCTCAGCCTTGCCGTTCCCTAACCCTAACCCTAGCCCGGAAGGGAAACCCACCGGCAGCCCCACACCTTAGCCTCCGCCGTACCCTCATCCTAATCCGTACGCGGACACTGACCCGCGCGTCCGCACGTGCCCCGACCCTAGCACGTGTCCGCACCCTCACCTGTGCCCTCAGCCTTGCCGTTCCCTAACCCTAACCCTAGCCCGGAACGGAAACCCACCGGCAGCCCCACACCTTAGCCTCCGCCGTACCCTCATCCTAATCCGTACGCGGACACTGACCAGCGCGTCCGCACGTGTCCCGACCCTAGCACGTGTCCGCACCCTCGCCTGTGCCCTCAGCCTTGCCGTTCCCTAACCCTAACCCTAGCCCGGAACGGAAACCCACCGGCAGCCCCACACCTTAGCCTCCGCCGTACCCTCATCCTAATCCGTACGCGGACACTGACTCGCGCGTCCGCACGTGCCACGACCCTAGCACGTGTCCGCACCCTCGCCTGTGCCCTCAGCCTTGCCGTTCCCTAACCCTAAACCTAGCCCGGAACGGAAACCCACCGGCAGCCCCACACCTTAGCCTCCGCCGTACCCTCATCCTAGTCCGTACGCGGACACTGACCCGCGCGTCCGCACGTGCCCCGACCCTAGCACGTGTCCGCACCCTCACCTGTGCCCTCAGCCTTGCCGTTCCCCAACCCTAACCCTAGCCCGGAAGGGAAACCCACCGGCAGCCCCACACCTTAGCCCCCGCCGTAACCTCATCCTAATCCGTACGCGGACACTGACCCGCGCGTCCGCATGTGCCCCGACCCTAGCACGTGTCCGCACCCTCACCTGTGCCCTCAGCCTTGCCGTTCCCTAACCCTAACCCTAGCCCGGAACGGAAACCCACCGGGAGCCCCACACCTTAGCCTCCGCCGTACCCTCATCCTAATCCGTACGCGGACACTGACCCGCGCGTCCGCACGTGCCCCGACCCTAGCACGTGTCCGCACCCTGACCTGTGCCCTCAGCCTTGCCGTTCCCTAACCCTAACCCTAGCCCGGAACGGAAACCCACCAGCAGCCCCACACCTTAGCCTCCGCCGTACTCTCATCCTAATCCATACGCGGACACAGAACCGCGTGTCCGCACGAGCCCCGACCCTAGCACGTGTCCGCACCCTCACCTGTGCCCTCAGCCTTGCCGTTCCCTAACCCTAACCCTAGCCCAGAACGCAAACCCACCGGCAGCCCCACACCTTAGCCTCCGCCGTACCCTCATCCTAATCCGTACGCGGACACTGACCCGCGCGTCCGCACGTGCCACGACCCTAGCACGTGTCCGCACCCTCGCCTGTGCCCTCAGCCTTGCCGTTCCCTAACCCTAACCATAGCCCGGAAGGGAAACCCACTGGCCGCCCCACACCTTAGCCTCCGCCGTACCCTCATCCTAATCCGTACGCGGACACTGACCAGCGCGTCCGCACGTGCCCCGACCCTAGCACGTGTCCGCACCCTCACCTGTGCCCTCAGCCTTGCCGTTCCCTAACCCTAACCCTAGCCCGGAATGGAAAACCACCGGCAGCCCCACACCTTAGCCTCCGCCGTACCCTCATCCTAATCCGTACGCGGACACTGACCCGCGCGTCCGCACGTGCCCCGACCCTAGCACGTGTCCACACCCTCACCTGTGCCCTCAGCCTTGCCGTTCCCTAACCCTAACCCTAGCCCGGAACGGAAACCCACCGGCAGCCCCACACCTTAGCCTCCGCCGTACCCTCATCCTAATCCGTACGCGGACACTGACCAGCGCGTCCGCACGTGCCCCGACCCTAGCACGTGTCCGCACCCACACCTGTACCCTCAGCCTTGCCGTTCCCTAACCCTAACCCTAGCCCGGAATGGAAAACCACCGGCAGCCCCACACCTTAGCCTCTGCCGTACCCTCATCCTAATCCGTACGCGGACACTGACCCGCGCGTCCGCACGTGCCCCGACCCTAGCACGTGTCCGCACCCTCACCTGTGCCCTCAGCCTTGCCGTTCCCTAACCCTAACCCTAGCCCGGAAGGGAAACCCACCGGCAGCCCCACACCTTAGCCTCTGCCGTACCCTCATCCTAATCCGTACGCGGACACTGACCCGCGCGTCCGCACGTGCCCCGACCCTAGCACGTGTCCGCACCCTCACCTGTGCCCTCAGCCTTGCCGTTCCCTAACCCTAACCCTAGCCCGGAACGCAAACCCACCGGCAGACCCACACCTTAGCCTCCGCCGTACCCTCATCCTAATCCGTACGCGGACACTGACCCACGCGTCCGCACGTGCCCCGACCCTAGCACGTGTCCGCACCCTCACCTGTGCCCTCAGCCTTGCCGTTCCCTAACCCTAACCCTAGCCCGGAACGGAAACCCACCGGCAGCCCCACACCTTAGCCTCCGCCGTACCCTCATCCTAATCCGTACGCGGTCACTGACCCGCGCGTCCGCACGTGCCCCGACCCTAGCACGTGTCCGCACCCTCACCTGTGCCCTCAGCCTTGCCGTTCCCTAACCCTAACCCTAGCCCGGAACGGAAACCCACCGGCAGCCCCACACCTTATACTCCGCCGAACCCTCATCCTAATCCGTACGCGGACACTGACCCGCGCGTCCGCACGTGCCCCGAGCCTATCACGTCTCCGCACCCTGACCTGTGCCCTCAGCCTTGCCGTTCCCTAACCCTAACCCTAGCCCGGAACGGAAACCCACCGGCAACCCCACACCTTAGCCTCCGCCGTACCCTCATCCTAATCCGTACGCGGACACTGACCCGCGCGTCCGCACGTGCCCCGACCCTAGCACGTGTCCGCACCCTCACCTGTGCCATCAGCCTTGCCGTTCCCTAACCCTAACCCTAGCCCGGAACGGAAACCCACCGGCAGCCCCACACCTTAGCCTCCGCCGTACCCTCATCCTAATCCGTACGCGGACACTGACCCGCGCGTCCGCATGTGCCCCGACCCTAGCACGTGTCCGCACCCTCGCCTGTGCCCTCAGCCTTGCTGTTCCCTAACCCTAACCCTAGCCCGAAACACAAACCCACCGGCAGCCCCACACCTTAGCCTCCGCCGTACCCTCATCCTAATCTGTACGCGGACACTGACCCGCGCGTCCGCACGTGCCCCGACCCTAGCACGTGTCCGCACCCTCACCTGTGCCCTCAGCCTTGCCGTTCCCTAACCCTAAACCTAGCCCGGAACGGAAACCCACCGGCAGCCCCAAACCTTAGCCTCCGCCGTACCCTCATCCTAATCCGTACGCGGACACTGACCCACGTGTCCGCACGTGCCCCGACCCTAGAACGTGTCCGCACCCTCGCCTGTGCCCTCAGCCTTGCCGTTCCCTAACCCTAACCCTAGCCCGGAACGGAAACCCACCGGCAGCCCCACACCTTAGCCTCCGCCGTACCCTCATCCTAATCCGTACGCGGACACTGACCCGCGCGTCCGCACGTGCCCCGACCCTAGCACGTGTCCGCACCCTGACCTGTGCCCTCAGCCTTGCCGTTCCCTAACCCTAACCCTAGCCCGGAACGGAAACCCACCGGCAGCCCCACACCTTAGCCTCCGCCGTACTCTCATCCTAATCCATACGCGGACACTGACCCCCGCGTCCGCACGAGCCCCGACCCTAGCACGTGTCCGCACCCTCACCTGTGCCCTCAGCCTTGCCGTTCCCTAACCCTAACCCTAGCCCGGAACGCAAACCCACCGGCAGCCCCACACCTTAGCCTCCGCCGTACCCTCATCCTAATCCGTACGCGAACACTGACCCACGCGTCCGCACGTGCCACGACCCTAGCACGTGTCCGCACCCTCGCCTGTGCCCTCAGCCTTGCCGTTCCCTAACCCTAACCCTAGCCCGGAAGGGAAACCCACTGGCAGCCCCACAGCTTAGCCTCCGCCGTACCCTCATCCTAATCCGTACGCGGACACTGACCAGCGCGTCCGCACGTGCCCCGACCCTAGCACGTGTCCGCACCCTCACCTGTGCCCTCAGCCTTGCCGTTCCCTAACCCTAACCCTAGCCCGGAACGGAAACCCACCGGCAGCCCCACACCTTAGCCTCCGCCGTACCCTCATCCTAATCCGTACGCGGACACTGACTCGCGCGTCCGCACGTGCCCCGACCCTAGCACGTGTCCGCCCCCTCACCTGTGCCCTCAGCCTTGTCGTTCCCTAACCCTAACCCTAGCCCGGAACGGAAACCCACCGGCAGCCCCACACCTTAGCCTCCGCCGTACCCTCATCCTAATCCGTACGCGGACACTGACCCGCGCGTCCGCACGTGCCCCGACCCTAGCACGTGTCCGCACCCTCACCTGTGCCCTCAGCCTTGCCGTTCCCTAACCCTAACCCTAGCCCGGAACGGAAACCCACCGGCAGCCCCACAGCTTAGCCTCCGCCGTACCCTCATCCTAATCCGTACGCGGACACTGACCCACGCGTCCGCACGTGCCCCGACCCTAGCACGTGTCCGCACCCTCACCTGTGCCCTCAGCCTTGCCGTTCCCTAACCCTAACCCTAGCCCGGAACGGAAACCCACCGGCAGCCCCACACCTTAGCCTCCGCCGTACCCTCATTCTAATCCGTACGCGGACACTGACCCGCGCGTCCGCACGTGCCCCGACCCTAGCACGTGTCCGCACCCTCACCTGTGCCCTCAGCCTTGCCGTTCCCTAAACCTAACCCTAGCCAGGAACGGAAACCCACCGGCAGCCCCACACCTTAGCCTCCGCCGTACCCTCATCCTAATCCGTACGCGGACACTGACCCGCGCGTCCGCACATGCCCCGACCCTAGCACGTGTCCGCACCCTCACCTGTGCCCTCAGCCTTGCCGTTCCCTAACCCTAAACCTAGCCCGGAACGGAAACCCACCGGCAGCCCCACACCTTAGCCTCCGCCGTACCCTCATCCTAATCCGTACGCGGACACAGACCCGCGCGTCCGCACGTGCCCCAACCCTAGCACGTGTCCGCACCGTCACCTGTGCCCTCAGCCTTGCCGTTCCCTAACCCTAATCCTAGCCCGGAAGGGAAACCCACCGGCATCCCCACACCTTAGCCTCCGCCGTACCCTCATCCTAATCCGTACGCGGACACTGACCCGCGCGTCCGCACGTGCCCCGACCCTAGCACGTGTCCGCACCCTCGCCTGTGCCCTCAGCCTTACCGTTCCCTAACCCTAACCCTAGCCCGGAACGGAAACCCACCGGCAGCCCCACACCTTAGCCTCCGCCGTACCCTCATCCTAATCCGTACGCGGACACTGACCCGCGCGTCCGCACGAGCCCCGACCCTAGCACGTGTCCGCACCCTCACCGGTGCCCTCAGCCTTGCCGTTCCCTAACCCTAACCCTAGCCCGGAACGCAAACCCACCGGCAGCCCCACACCTTAGCCTCCGCCGTACCCTCATCCTAACCCGTACGCGGACACTGACCCGCGCGTCCGCACGTGCCACAACCCTAGCACGTGTCCGCACCCTCACCTGTGCCCTCAGCCTTGCCGTTCCCTAACCCTAACCCTTGCCCGGAAGGGAAACCCACCGGCAGCCCCACACCTTAGCCTCCGCCGTACCCTCATCCTAATCCGTACGCGGACACTGACCCGCGCGTCCGCACGTGCCCCGACCCTAGCACGTGTCCGCACCCTCACCTGTGCCCTCAGCCTTGCCGTTCCCTAACCCTAACCCTAGCCCGGAACGGAAACCCACCGGCAGCCCCACACCTTAGCCTCCGCCGTACCCTCATCCTAATCCGTACGCGGACACTGACCAGCGCGTCCGCACGTGTCCCGACCCTAGCACGTGTCCGCACCCTCGCCTGTGCCCTCAGCCTTGCCGTTCCCTAACCCTAACCCTAGCCCGGAACGGAAACCCACCGGCAGCCCCACACCTTAGCCTCCGCCGTACCCTCATCCTAATCCGTACGCGGACACTGACTCGCGCGTCCGCACGTTCCACGACCCTAGCACGTGTCCGCACCCTCGCCTGTGCCCTCAGCCTTGCCGTTCCCTAACACTAAACCTAGCCCGGAACGGAAACCCACCGGCAGCCCCAAACCTTAGCCTCCGCCGTACCCTCATCCTAATCCGTACGCGGACACTGACCCGCGTGTCCGCACGTGCCCCGACCCTAGAACGTGTCCGCACCCTCGCCTGTGCCCTCAGCCTTGCCGTTCCCTAACCCTAACCCTAGCCCGGAACGGAAACCCACCGGCAGCCCCACACCTTAGCCTCCGCCGTACCCTCATCCTAATCCGTACGCGGACACTGACCCGCGCGTCCGCACGTGCCCTGACCCTAGCATGTGTCCGCACCCTCGCCTGTGCCCTCAGCCTTGACGTTCCCTAACCCTAACCCTAGACCGGAAGGGAAACCCACCGGCAGCCCCACACCTTAGCCTCCGCCGTACCCTCATCCTAATCCGTACGCGGACACTGAGCCGTGCGTCCCCACGTGCCCCGAGCCTAGCACGTGTCCGCGCCCTCACCTGTGCCCTCAGCCTTGCCGTTCCCTAACCCTAACCCTAGCCCGGAACGCAAACCCACCGGCAGACCCACACCTTAGCCTCCGCCGTACCCTCATCCTAATCCGTACGCGCACACTGACACGCGCGTCCGCACGTGCCCCGACCCTAGCACGTGTCCGCACCCGCACCTGTGCCCTCAGCCTTGCCGTTCCCTAACCGTAACCCTAGCCCGGAAGGGAAACCCACCGGCAGCCCCACACCTTAGCCTCCGCCGTACCCTTATCCTAATCCGTACGCGGACACTGACCCGCGCGTCCGCACGTGCCCCGACCCTAGCACGTGTCCGCACCCTCACCTGTGCCCTCAGCCTTGCCGTTCCCTAACCCTAACCCTAGCCCGGAAGGGAAACCCACCGGGAGCCCCACACCTTAGCCTCCGCCGTACTCTCATCCTAATCCGTACGCGGACACAGACCCGCGCGTCCGCACGTGCCCCGACCCTAGCACGTGTCCGCACCCTCACCTGTGCCCTCAGCCTTGCCGTTCCCTAACCCTATCCCTAGCCAGGAAGGGAAACCCACCGGCAGCCCAACACCTTAGCCTCCGCCGTACCCTCATCCTAATCCGTACGCGGACACTGACCCGCGCGTCCGCATGTGCCCCGACCCTAGCACGTGTCCGCACCCTCACCTGTGCCCTCAGCCTTGCCGTTCCCCAACCCTAAACCTAGCCCGGAAGGGAAACCCACCGGCAGCCCCACACCTTAGCCCCCGCCGTAACCTCATCCTAATCCGTACGCGGACAATGACCCGCGCGTCCGCACGTGCCCCGACACTAGCACGTGTCCGCACCCTCACCTGTGCCCTCAGCCTTGCCGTTCCCTAACCCTAACCCTAGCCCGGAACGGAAACCCACCGGCAGCCCCACACCTTAGCCTCCGCCGTACCCTCATCCTAATCCGTACGCGGACACTGACCCGCGCGTCCGCACGTGCCCCGACCCTAGCACGTGTCCGCACCCTGACCTGTGCCCTCAGCCTTGCCGTTCCCTAACCCTAACCCTAGCCCGGAACGGAAACCCACCGGCAGCCCCACACCTTAGCCTCCGCCGTACTCTCATCCTAATCCATACGCGGACACTGAACCGCGCGTCCGCACGAGCCCCGACCCTAGCACGTGTCCGCACCCTCACCTGTGCCCTCAGCCTTGCCGTTCCCTAACCCTAACCCTAGCCCAGAACGCAAACCCACCGGCAGCCCCACACCTTAGCCTCCGCCGTACCCTCATCCTAATCCGTACGCGGACACTGACCCGCGCGTCCGCACGTGCCACGACCCTAGCACGTGTCCGCACCCTCGCCTGTGCCCTCAGCCTTGCCGTTCCCTAACCCTAACCCTAGCCCGGAAGGGAAACCCACTGGCAGCCCCACACCTTAGCCTCCGCCGTACCCTCATCCTAATCCGTACGCGGACACTGACCAGCGCGTCCGCACGTGCCCCGACCCTAGCACGTGTCCGCACCCTCACCTGTGCCCTCAGCCTTGCCGTTCCCTAACCCTAACCCTAGCCCGGAATGGAAAACCACCGGCAGCCCCACACCTTAGCCTCCGCCGTACCCTCATCCTAATCCGTACGCGGACACTGACCCGCGCGTCCGCACGTGCCCCGACCCTAGCACGTGTCCGCACCCTCACCTGTGCCCTCAGCCTTGCCGTTCCCTAACCCTAACCCTAGCCCGGAACGGAAACCCACCGGCAGCCCCACACCTTAGCCTCCGCCGTACCCTCATCCTAATCCGTACGCGGACACTGACCCGCGCGTCCGCACGTGCCCCGACCCTAGCACGTGTCCACACCCTCACCTGTGCCATCAGCCTTGCCATTCCCTAACCCTAACCCTACCCCGGAACGGAAACCCACCGGCAGCCCCACACCTTAGCCTCCGCCGTAACCTCATCCTAATCCGTACGTGGACACTGACCCGCGCGTCCGCACGTGCCCCGACCCTAGCACGTGTCCGCACCCTCACCTGTGCCCTCAGCCTTGCCGTTCCCTAACCCTAACCCTAGCCCGGAACGCAAACCCACCGGCAGCCCCACACCTTAGCCTCCGCCGTACCCTCATCCTAATCCGTACGCGGACACTGACCCGCGCGTCCGCACGTGCCCCGACCCTAGCACGTGTCCGCACCCTCACCTGTGCCCTCAGCCTTGCCGTTCCCTAACCCTAACCCTAGCCCGGAAGGGAAACCCACCGGCAGCCCCACACCTTAGCCTCTGCCGTACCCTCATCCTAATCCGTACGCGGAAACTGACCCGCGCGTCCGCACGTGTCCCGACCCTAGCACGTGTCCGCACCCTCACCTGTGCCCTCAGCCTTGCCGTTCCCTAACCCTAACCCTAGCCCGGAACGCAAACCCACCGGCAGACCCACACCTTAGCCTCCGCCGTACCCTCATCCTAATCCGTACGCGGACACTGACCCGCGCGTCCGCACGTGCCCCGACCCTAGCACGTGTCCGCACCCTCACCTGTGCCCTCAGCCTTGCCGTTCCCTAACCCTAACCCTAGCCCGGAACGGAAACCCACCGGCAGCCCCACACCTTAGCCTCCGCCGTACCCTCATCCTAATCCATACGCGGACACTGACACACGCGTCCGCACGTGCCCCGACCCTAGCACGTGTCCGCACCCTCACCTGTGCCCTCAGCCTTGCCGTTCCCTAACCCTAACCCTAGCCCGGAACGGAAACCCACCGGCAGCCCCACACCTTATACTCCGCCGAACCCTCATCCTAATCCGTACGCGGACACTGACCCGCGCGTCCGCACGTGCCCCAAGCCTATCACGTCTCCGCACCCTGACCTGTGCCCTCAGCCTTGCCGTTCCCTAACCCTAACCCTAGCCCGGAACGGAAACCCACCGGCAGCCCCACACCTTAGCCTCCGCCGTACCCTCATCCTAATCCATACGCGGACACTGACCCGCGCGTCCGCACATGCCCCGACCCTAGCACGTGTCCGCACCCTCACCTGTGCCCTCAGCCTTGCCGTTCCCTAACCCTAACCCTAACCCGGAACGCAAACCCACCGGCAGCCCCACACCTTAGCCTCCGCTTTACCCTCATCCTAATCCGTACGCAGACACTGACCCGCGCGTCCGCACGTGCCCCGACCCTAGCACGTGTCCGCACCCTCACCTGTGCCCTCAGCCTTGCCGTTCCCTAACCCTAACCCTAGCCCGGAAGGGAAACCCACCGGCAGCCCCACACCTTAGCCTCCGCCGTACCCTCATCCTAATCCGTACGCGGACACTGACCCGCGCGTCCGCACGTGCCCAGACCCTAGCACGTGTCCGCACCCTCACCTGTGCCCTCAGCCTTGCCGTTCCCTAACCCTAACCCTAACCCGGAACGCAAACCCACCGGCAGCCCCACACCTTAGCCTCCGCTTTACCCTCATCCTAATCCGTACGCAGACACTGACCCGCGCGTCCGCACGTGCCCCGACCCTAGCACGTGTCTGCACCCTCACCTGTGCCCTCAGCCTTGCCGTTCCCTAACCCTAACCCTAGCCCGGAAGGGAAACCCACCGGCAGCCCCACACCTTAGCCTCCGCCGTACCCTCATCCTAATCCGTACGTGGACACTGACCCGCGCGTCCGCACGTGCCCCGACCCTAGCACGTGTCCGCACCCTCACCTGTGCCCTCAGCCTTGCCGTTCCCTAACCCTAACCCTAGCCCGGAACGCAAACCCACCGGCAGCCCCACACCTTAGCCTCCGCCGTACCCTCATCCTAATCCGTAGGCGGACACTGACCCGCGCGTCCGCACGTGCCCCGACCCTAGCACGTGTCCGCACCCTCGCCTGTGCCCTCAGCCTTGCCGTTCCCTAACCCTAACCCTAGCCCGGAACGGAAACCCACCGGCAGCCCCACAACTTAGCCTCCGCCGTACCCTCATCCTAATCCGTACGCGGACACTGACCCGCGCGTCCGCACGTGCCCCGACCCTAGCACGTGTCCGCACCCTCACCTGTGCCCTCAGCCTTGCCATTCTCTAACCCTAACCCTAGCCCGGAAGTGAAACCCACCGGCAGCCCCACACCTTATACTCCGCCGTACCCTCAGCCTAATCCGTACGCGGACACTGACCCACACGTCCGTACGTGCCCCGACCCTATCACGTCTCCGCACCCTGACCTGTGCCCTCAGCCTTGCCGTTCCCTAACCCTAACCCTAGCCCGGAACGGAAACCCACCGGCAGCCCCACACCTTACACTCCGCCGTACCCTCATCCTAATCCGTACGCGGACACTGACCCCCGCGTCCGCACGTGCCCCGACCCTATCACGTCTCCGCACCCTGACCTGTGCCCTCAGCCTTGCCGTTCCCTAACCCTAACCCTAGCCCGGAACGGAAACCCACCGGCAGCCCCACACCTTAGCCTCCGCCGTACCCTCATCCTAATCCATACGCGGACACTGACCCGCGCGTCCGCACGTGCCACGACCCTAGCACGTGTCCGCACCCTCACCTGTGCCCTCAGCCTTGCCGTTCCCTAACCCTAACCCTAGCCCGGAACGCAAACCCACCGGCAGCCCCACACCTTAGCCTCCGCCGTACCCTCATCCTAATCTGTACGCGGACACTGACCCGCGCGTCCGCACGTGCCCCGACCCTAGCACGTGTCCGCACCCTCACCTGTGCCCTCAGCCTTGCCGTTCCCTAACCCTAACCCTAGCCCGGAAGGGAAACCCACCGGCAGCCCCATACCTTAGCCTCCGCCGTACCCTCATCCTAATCCGTACGCGGACACTGACACGCGCGTCCGCACGTGCCCCGACCCTAGCACGTGTCCGCACCCTCACCTGTGCCCTCAGCCTTGCCGTTCCCTAACCCTAACCCTAGCCCGGAAGGGAAACCCACAGGCAGCCCCACACCTTAGCCTCCGCCGTACCCTCATCCTAATCCGTACGCGGACACTGACCCGCGCGTCCGCACGTGCCCCGACCCTAGCACGTGTCCGCACCCTCACCTGTGCCCTCAGCCTTGCCGTTCCCTAACCCTAACCCTAGCCCGGAACGGAAACCCACCGGCAGCCCCACACATTAGCCTCCGCCGTACCCTCATCCTAATCCGTACGCGGACACTGACCCCCGCGTCCGCACGTGCCCCGAACCTAGCATGTGTCCGCACCCTCACCTGTGCCCTCAGCCTTGCCGTTCCCTAACCCTAACCCTAGCCCGGAACGGAAACCCACCGTCAGCCCCACACCTTAGCCTCCGCCGTACCCTCATCCTAATCCGTACGCAGACACTGACCCGCGCGTCCGCACGTGCCCCGACCCTAGCACGTGTCCGCACCCTCGCCTGTGCCCTCAGCCTTACCGTTCCCTAACCCTAACCCTAGCCCGGAACGGAAACCCACCGGCAGCCCCACACCTTAGCCTCCGCCGTACCCTCATCCTAATCCGTACGGGGACACTGACCCGCGCGTCCGCACGTGCCACGACCCTAGCACGTGTCCGCACCCTCGCCTGTGCCCTCAGCCTTGCCGTTCCCTAACCCTAACCCTAGCCCGGAAGGGAAACCCTCCGGCAGCCCCACACCTTAGCCTCTGCCGTACCCTCATCCTAATCCGTACGCGGACACTGACCCGCGCGTCCGCTCGTGCCACGACCCTAGCACGTGTCCGCACCCTCGCCTGTGCCCTCAGCCTTGCCGTTACCTAACACTAACCCTAGTCTGGAAGGGAAACCAACCGGCAGCCCTACACCTTAGCCTCCGCCGTACCCTCATCCTAATCCGTACGCGGACACTGACCCGGGTGTCCGCACGTTCCCCGACCCTAGCACGTGTCCGCACTCTCGCCTGTGCCCTCAGCCTTGCCGTTCCCTAACCCTAACCCTAGCCCGGAACGGAAAACCACCGGCAGCCCCACACCTTAGCCTCCGCCGTACCCTCATCCTAATCCGTACGCGGACACTGACCCACGCGTCCCCACGTGCCCCGACCCTAGCACGTGTCCGCACCCTCGCCTGTGCCCTCAGCCTTGCCGTTCCCTAACCCTAACCCTAGCCCGGAACGGAAACCCACCGGCAGCCCCACACCTTAGCCTCCGCCGTACCCTCATCCTAATCCGTAGGCGGACACTGACCCGCGCGTCCGCACGTGCCCCGACCCTAGCACGTGTCCGCACCCTCGCCTGTGCCCTCAGCCTTGCCGTTCCCTAACCCTAACCCTAGCCCGGAACGGAAACCCACCGGCAGCCCCACACCTTAGCCTCCGCCGTACCCTCATCCTAATCCGTACGCGGACACTGACCTGCGCGTCCGCACGTGCCCCGACCCTAGCACGTGTCCGCACCCTCACCTGTGCCCTCAGCCTTGCCGTTCCCTAACCCTAACCCTAGCCCGGAACGGAAACCCACCGGCAGCCCCACACCTTAGCCTCCGCCGTACCCTCATCCTAATCCGTACGCGGACACTGACCCGCGCGTCCGCACGTGCCCCGACCCTAGCACGTGTCCGCACCCTGACCTGTGCCCTCAGCCTTGCCGTTCCCTAACCCTAAGCCTAGCCCGGAACGTAAACCCACAGGCAGCCCCACACCTTAGCCTCCGCCGTACCCTCATCCTAATCCGTACGCGGACACTGACCCGCGCGTCCGCACGTGCCCCGACCCTAGCACGTGTCCGCACCCTGACCTGTGCCCTCATCCTTGCCGTTCCCTAACCCTAACCCTAGCCCGGAATGGAAACCCACCGGCAGCCCCACACCTTAGCCTCCGCCGTACCCTCATCCTAATCCGTACGCGGACACTGACCCGCGCGTCCGCACGTGCCCCGAACCTAACACGTGTCCGCACCCTCACCTGTGGCCTTAGCCTTGCCGTTCCCTAACCCTAACCCTAGCCCGGAAGGGAAACCCACCGGCAGCCCCACACCTTAGCCTCCGCCGTACCCTCATCCTAATCCGTACGCGGACACTGACCCGCGCGTCCGCACGTGCCCCGACCCTAGCACGTGTCCGCACCCTCACCTGTGCCCTCAGCCTTGCCGTTCCCTAACCCTAACCCTACCCCGGAACGGAAACCCACCGGAAGCCCCACACCTTAGCCTCCGCCGTACCATCATCCTAATCCGTACGCGGACACTGACCCGCGCGTCCGCACGTGCCCCGACCCTAGAACGTGTCCGCACCCTAACCTGTGCCCTCAGCCTTGCCGTTCCCTAACACTAACCCTAGCCCGGAACGGAAACCCACCGGCAGCCCCACACCTTAGCCTCCGCCGTACGCTCATCCTAATCCGTACGCGGACACTGACCCGCGCGTCCGCACGTGCCCCGACCCTAGCACGTGTCCGCACCCTCACCTGTGCCCTCAGCCTTGCCGTTCCCTAACCCTAACCCTAGCCCGGAACGGAAACACACCGGCAGCCCCACACCTTAGCCTCCGCCGTACCCTCATCCTAATCCGTACGCGGAAAATGACCCGCGCGTCCGCACGTGCCCCGATCCTAGCACGTGTCCGCACCCTCACCTGTGCCCTCAGCCTTGCCGTTCCCTAACCCTAACCCTACCTCGGAACGGAAACCCCCCGGAAGCCCCACACCTTAGCCTCCGCCGTACCCTCATCCTAATCCGTACGCGGACACTGACCCGCGCGTCCGCACGTGCCCCGACCCTAGCACGTGTCCGCACCCTCACCTGTGCCCTCAGCCTTGCTGTTCCCTAACCCTAACCCTAGCCCGGAACGGAAACCCACCGGCAGCCCCACACCTTAGCCTCCGCCGTACCCTCATCCTAATCCGTACGCGGACACTGACCCGCGCGTCCGCACGTGCCCCGACCCTAGCACGTGTCCGCACCCTAACCTGTGCCCTCAGCCTTGCCGTTCCCTAACCCTAACCCTAGCCCGGAACGGAAACCCACCGGCAGCCCCAAACCTTAGCCCCCGCCGTACCCTCATCCTAATCCGTACGCGGACACTGACCCGCGCGTCCGCACGTGCCCCGACCCTAGCACGTGTCCGCCCCCTCACCTATGCCCTCAGCCTTGCCGTTCCCTAACCCTAACCCTAGCCCGGAACGGAAACCCACCGGCAGCCCCACACCTTAGCCTCCGCCGTACCCTCATCCTAATCCGTACGCGGACATTGACCCGCGCGTCCGCACGTGCCCCGACCCTAGCACGTGTCCGCACCCTCACCTGTGCCCTCAGCCTTGCCGTTCCCTAACCCTAACCCTAGCCCGGAACGGAAACCCACCGGCAGCCCCACACCTTAGCCTCCGCCGTACCCTCATCCTAATCCGTACGCGGACACTGACACGCGCGTCCGCACGTGCCCCGACCCTAGCACGTATCCGCACCCTCACCTGTGGCCTCAGCCTTGCCGTTCCCTAACACTAACCCTAGCCCGGAACGGAAACCCACCGGCAGCACCACACCTTAGCCTCCGCCATACCCTCATCCTAATCCGTACGCGGACACTGACCCGCGCGTCCGCACGTGCCCCGACCCTAGCACGTGTCCGCACCCTCACCTGTGCCCTCAGCCTTGCCGTTCCCTAACCCTAACCCTAGCCCGGAACGGAAACCCACCGGCAGCCCCACACCTTAGCCTCCACCGTACCCTCATCCTAATCCGTACGCGGACACTGACCCGCGCGTCCTCACGTGCCCCGACCCTAGCACGTGTCCGCACCCTGACCTGTGCCCTCAGCCTTGCCGTTCCCTAACCCTAACCCTAGACCGGAACGGAAACCCACCGGCAGCCCCACACCTTAGCCTCCGCCGTACCCTCATCCTAATCCGTACGCGGACACTGACCCGCGCGTCCGCACGTGCCCCGACCCTAGCACGTGTCCGCACCCTCACCTGTGCCCTCAGCCTTGCCGTTCCCTAACCCTAACCCTAACCCGGAACGGAAACCCACCGGCAGCCCCACACCTTAGCCTCCGCCGTACCCTCATCCTAATCCGTACGCGGACACTGACCCGCGCGTCCGCACGTGCCACGACCCTAGCACGTGTCCGCACCCTCACCTGTGCCCTCAGCCTTGCCGTTCCCTAACCCTAACCCTAGCCCGGAACGGAAAGCCACCGGCAGCCCCACACCTTAGCCTCCGCCGTACCCTCATCCTAATCCATACGCGGACACGGACCCGCGCGTCCGCACGTGCCCCGACCGTAGCACGTGTCCACACCCTCACCTGTGCCCTCAGCCTTGCCGTTCCCTAACCCTAACCCTAACCCGGAACGGAAACCCACCGGCAGCCCCACACCTTAGGCTCCGCCGTACCCTCATCCTAATCCGTACGTGGACACTGACACGCGCGTCCGCACGTGCCTCGACCGTAGCACGTGTCCGTACCCTCACCTGTGCCCTCAGCCTTGCCGTACCCTAACCCTAACCCTAACCCGGAACGGAAACCCACCGGCAGCCCCACACCTTAGCCTCCGCCGTACCCTCATCCTAATCCGTACGCGGACACTGACCCGCGCGTCCGCACGTGCCCCGACCCTAGCACGTGTCCGCACCCTGACCTGTGCACTCAGCCTTGCCGTTCCCTAACCCTAACCCTAACCCGGAACGGAAACCCACCGGCAGCCCCACACCTTAGCCTCCGCCGTACCCTCATCCTAATCCGTACGCGGACACTGACCCGCGCGTCCGCACGTGCCCCGACCCTAGCACGTGTCCGCACCCTGACCTGTGCACTCAGCCTTGCCGTTCCCTAACCCTAACCCTAGCCCAGAACGGAAACCCACCGGCAGCCCCACACCTTAGCCTCCACCATACCCTCATCCTAATCCGTACGCGGACACTGACCCGCGCGTCCTCACGTGCCCCGACCCTAGCACGTGTCCGCACCCTGACCTGTGCCCTCAGCCTTGCCGTTCCCTAACCCTAACCCTAGACCGGAACGGAAACCCACCGGCAGCCCCACACCTTAGCCTCCGCCGTACCCTCATCCTAATCCGTACGCGGACACTGACCCGCGCGTCCGCACGTGCCCCGACCCTAGCACGTGTCCGCACCCTCACCTGTGCCCTCAGCCTTGCCGTTCCCTAACCCTAACCCTAGCCCGGAACGGAAACCCACCGGCAGCCCCACACCTTAGCCCCCGCCGTACCCTCATCCTAATCCGTACGCGGACACTGACCCGCGCGTCCGCACGTGCCCCAACCCTAGCACGTGTCCGCACCCTCACCTGTGCCCTCAGCCTTGCCGTTCCCTAACCCTAACCCTAGCCCGGAACGGAAACCCACCGGCAGCCCCACACCTTAGCCCCCGCCGTACCCTCATCCTAATCCGTACGCGGACACTGACACGCGCGTCCGCACGTGCCCCGACCCTAGCACGTGTCCGCCCCCTCACCTATGCCCTCAGCCTTGCCGTTCCCTAACCCTAACCCTAGCCCGGAACGGAAACCCACCGGCAGCCCCACACCTTAGCCTCCGCCGTACCCTCATCCTAATCCGTACGCGGACACTGACACGCGCGTCCGCACGTGCCCCGACCCTAGCACGTGTCCGCACCCTCACCTGTGCCCTCAGCCTTGCTGTTCCCTAACCCTAACCCTAGCCCGGAACGGAAACCCACCGGCAGCACCACAGCTTAGCCTCCGCCGTACCCTCATCCTAATCCGTACGCGGACACTGACCCGCGCATCCGCACGTGCCCCGACCCTAGCACGTGTCCGCACCCTCAACTGTGCCCTCAGCCTTGCCGTTCCCTAACCCTAACCCTAGCCCGGAACGGAAACCCACCGGCAGCCCCACACCTTAGCCTCCGCCGTACCCTCATCCTAATCCGTACGCGGACACTGACCCGCGGGTCCGCACGAGCCCCGACCCTAGCACGTGTCCGCGCCCTCACCTGTGCCCTCAGCCTTGCCGTTCCCTAACCCTAACCCTAGCCCGGAACGGAAACCCACCGGCAGCCCCACACCTTAGCCTCCGCCGTACCCTCATCCTAATCCGTACGCGGACACTGACCCGCGCGTCCGCACGTGCCCCGACCCTAGCACGTGTCCGCACCCTCACCTGTGCCCTCAGCCTTGCCGTTCCCTAACCCTAATCCTAGCCCGGAACGGAAACCCACCGGCAGCCCCACACCTTAGCCTCCGCCGCACGCTCATCCTAATCCATACGCGGACACTGACCCGCGCGTCTGCACGTGCCCCGAACCTAGCACGTGTTCGCACCCGCACCTGTGCCCTCAGCCTTGCCGTTCCCTAACCCTAACCCTAGCCCGGAACGGAAACCCACCGGCAGCCCCACACCTTAGCCTCCGCCGTACCCTCATCCTAATCCGTACGCGGACACTGACCCGCACGTCCGCACGTGCCCCGACCCTAGCACGTGTCCGCACCCTTAACTGTGCCCTCAGCCTTGCCGTTCCCTAACCCTAACCCTAGCCCGGAACGGAAACCCACCGGCAGCCCCACACCTTAGCCTCCGCCGTACCCTCATCCTAATCCGTACGCGGACACTGACCCGCGCGTCCGCACGTGCCCCGACCCTAGCACGTGACCGCACCCTCACCTGTGCCCTCAGCCTTGCCGTTCCCTAACCCTAACCCTAGCCCGGAACGGAAACCCACCGGAAGCCCCACACCTTAGCCTCCGCCGTACCCTCATCCTAATCCGTACGCGGACACTGACCCGCGCGTCCGCACGTGCCCCGACCCTAGCACGTGTCCGCACCCTCACCTGTGCCCTCAGACTTGCCGTTCCCTAACCCTAACCCTAGCCCGGAACGGAAACCCACCGGCAGCCCCACAGCTTAGCCCCCGCCGTACCCTCATCCTAATCCGTACGCGGACACTGACCCGCGTGTCCGCACGTGCCCCAACCCTAGCACGTGTCCGCACCCTCACCTGTGCCCTCAGCCTTGCCGTTCCCTAACCCTAACCCTAGCCCGGAACGGAAACCCACCGGCAGCCCCACACCTTAGCCCCCGCCGTACCCTCATCCTAATCCGTACGCGGACACTGACACGCGCGTCCGCACGTGCCCCGACCCTAGCACGTGTCCTCCCCCTCACCTATGCCCTCAGCCTTGCCGTTCCCTAACCCTAACCCTAGCCCGGAACGGAAACCCACCGGCAGCCCCACACCTTAGCCTCCGCCGTACCCTCATCCTAATCCGTTCGCGGACACTGACACGCGCGTCCGCACGTGCCCCGACCCTAGCACGTGTCCGCACCCTCACCTGTGCCCTCAGCCTTGCCGTTCCCTAACCCTAACCCTAGCCCGGAACGGAAACCCACCGGAAGCCCCACACCTTAGCCTCCGCCGTACCCTCATCCTAATCCATACGCGGACACTGACCCGCGCATCCGCACGTGCCCCGACCCTAGCACGTGTCCGCACCCTCACCTGTGCCCTCAGCCTTGCCGTTCCCTAACCCTAACCCTAGCCCGGAACGGAAACCCACCGGCAGCCCCACACCTTAGCCTCCGCCGTACCCTCATCCTAATCCGTACGCGGACACTGACCCGCGGGTCCGCACGAGCCCCGACCCTAGCACGTGTCCGCGCCCTCACCTGTGCCCTCAGCCTTGCCGTTCCCTAACCCTAACCCTAGCCCGGAACGGAAACCCACCGGCAGCCCCACACCTTAGCCTCCGCCGTACCCTCATCCTAATCCGTACGCGGACACTGACCCGCGCGTCCGCACGTGCCCCGACCCTAGCACGTGTCCGCACCCTCACCTGTGCCCTCAGCCTTGCCGTTCCCTAACCCTAATCCTAGCCCGGAACGGAAACCCACCGGCAGCCCCACACCTTAGCCTCCGCCGCACGCTCATCCTAATCCATACGCGGACACTGACCCGCGCGTCTTCACGTGCCCCGACCCTAGCACGTGTCCGCACCCTCACCTGTGCCCTCAGCCTTGCCGTTCCCTTACCCTAACCCTAGCCCGGAAGGGAAACCCACCGGCAGCCCCACACCTTAGCCCCCGCCGTACCCTCATCCTAATCCGTACGCGGACACTGACACGCGCGTCCGCACGTGCCCCGACCCTAGCACGTGTCCGCCCCCTCACCTGTGCCCTCAGCCTTGCTGTTCCCTAACCCTAACCCTAGCCCAGAACGGAAACCCACCGGCAGCCCCACACCTTAGCCTCCGCCGTACCTTCATCCTAATCCGTACGCGGACACTGACCCGCGCGTCCGCACGTGCCCCGACCCTAGCACGTGTCCGCACCCTCACCTGTGCCCTCAGCCTTGCCGTTCCCTAACCCTAACCCTAGCCCGGAACGGAAACCCACCGGCAGCCCAACAGCTTAGCCACCGCCGTACCCTCATCCTAATCCGTACGCGGACACTGACCCGCGCGTCCGCACGTGCCCCGACCCTAGCACGTGTCCGCACCCTCACCTGTGCTCTCAGCCTTGCCCTTCCCTAACCCTAACCCTAGCCCGGAATGGAAACCCACCGGCAGCCCCACAGCTTAGCCTCCGCCGTACCCTCATCCTAATCCGTACGCGGACACTGACCCGCGCGTCCGCACGTACCCCGACCCTAGCACGTGTCCGCACCATCACCTGTGCCCTCAGCCTTGCCGTTCCCTAACCCTAACCCTAGCCCGGAACGGAAACCCACCGGCAGCCCCACACCTTAGCCTCCGCCGTACACTCATCCAAATCCGTACGCGGACACTGACCCGCGCGTCCGCACGTGCCCCGACCCTAGTACGTGTCCGCACCCTCACCTGTGCCCTCAGCCTTGCCGTTCCTTAACCCTAACCCTAGCCCGGAACGGAAACCCACCGGCAGCTCCACACCTTAGCCTCCGCCGTACCCTCATCCTAATCCGTACGCGGACACGGACCCGCGCGTCCGCACGTGCCCCGACCCTAGCACGTGTCCGCACCCTCGCCTGTGCCCTCAGCCTTGCCGTTCCCTAACCCTAACCCTAGCCCGGAACGGAAACCCACCGGCAGCCCCACAGCTTAGCCCCCGCCGTACCCTCATCCTAATCCGTACGCGGACACTGACCCGCGCGTCCGCACGTGCCCCAACCCTAGCACGTGTCCGCACCCTCACCTGTGCCCTCAGCCTTGCCGTTCCCTAACCCTAACCCTAGGCCGGAACGGAAACCCACCGGCAGCCCCACACCTTAGCCCCCGCCGTACCCTCATCCTAATCCGTACGCGGACACTGACACGCGCGTCCGCACGTGCCCCGACCCTAGCACGTGTCCGCCCCCTCACCTATGCCCTCAGCCTTGCCGTTCCCTAACCCTAACCCTAGCCCGTAACGGAAACCCACCGGCAGCCCCACACCTTAGCCTCCGCCGTACCCTCATCCTAATCCGTACGCGGACACTGACACGCGCGTCCGCACGTGCCCCGACCCTAGCACGTGTCCGCACCCTCACCTGTGCCCTCAGCCTTGCCGTTCCCTAACCCTAACCCTAGCCCGGAACGGAAACCCACCGGAAGCCCCACACCTTAGCCTCCGCCGTACCCTCATCCTAATCCATACGCGGACACTGACCCGCGCATCCGCACGTGCCCCGACCCTAGCACGTGTCCGCACCCTCACCTGTGCCCTCAGCCTTGCCGTTCCCTAACCCTAACCCTAGCCCGGAACGGAAACCCACCGGCAGCCCCACACCTTAGCCTCCGCCGTACCCTCATCCTAATCCGTACGCGGACACTGACCCGCGGGTCCGCACGAGCCCCGACCCTAGCACGTGTCCGCGCCCTCACCTGTGCCCTCAGCCTTGCCGTTCCCTAACCCTAACCCTAGCCCGGAACGGAAACCCACCGGCAGCCCCACACCTTAGCCTCCGCCGTACCCTCATCCTAATCCGTACGCGGACACTGACCCGCGCGTCCGCACGTGCCCCGACCCTAGCACGTGTCCGCGCCCTCACCTGTGCCCTCAGCCTTGCCGTTCCCTAACCCTAATCCTAGCCCGGAACGGAAACCCACCGGCAGCCCCACACCTTAGCCTCCGCCGCACGCTCATCCTAATCCATACGCGGACACTGACCCGCGCGTCTGCACGTGCCCCGACCCTAGCACGTGTCCGCACCCTCACCTGTGCCCTCAGCCTTGCCGTTCCCTTACCCTAACCCTAGCCCGGAAGGGAAACCCACCGGCAGCCCCACACCTTAGCCCCCGCCGTACCCTCATCCTAATCCGTACGCGGACACTGACACGCGCGTCCGCACGTGCCCCGACCCTAGCACGTGTCCGCGCCCTCACCTGTGCCCTCAGCCTTGCCGTTCCCTAACCCTAACCCTAGCCCGGAACGGAAACCCACCGGCAGCCCAACAGCTTAGCCTCCGCCGTACCCTCATCCTAATCCGTACGCGGACACTGACCCGCGCGTCCGCACGTGCCCTGACCCTAGCACGTGTCCGCACCCTCACCTGTGCTCTCAGCCTTGCCGTTCCCTAACCCTAACCCTAGCCCGGAACGGAAACCCACCGGCAGCCCCACAGCTTAGCCTCCGCCGTACCCTCATCCTAATCCGTACGCGGACACTGACCCGCGCGTCCGCACGTGCCCCGACCCTAGCACGTGTCCGCACCCTCACCTGTGCCCTCAGCCTTGCCGTTCCCTAACCCTAACCCTAGCCCGGAACGGAAACCCACCGGCAGCCCCACACCTTAGCCTCCGCCGTACACTCATCCAAATCCGTACGCGGACACTGACCCGCGCGTCCGCACGTGCCCCGACCCTAGTACGTGTCCGCACCCTCACCTGTGCCCTCAGCCTTGCCGTTCCTTAACCCTAACCCTAGCCCGGAACGGAAACCCACCGGCAGCTCCACACCTTAGCCTCCGCCGTACCCTCATCCTAATCCGTACGCGGACACGGACCCGCGCGTCCGCACGTGCCCCGACCCTAGCACGTGTCCGCACCCTCGCCTGTGCCCTCAGCCTTGCCGTTCCCTAACCCTAACCCTAGCCCGGAACGGAAACCCACTGGCAGCACCACAGCTTAGCCTCCGCCGTACCCTCATCCTAATCCATACGCGGACACTGACCCGCGCATCCGCACGTGCCCCGACCCTAGCACGTGTCCGCACCCTCACCTGTGCCCTCAGCCTTGCCGTTCCCTAACCCTAACCCTAGCCCGGAACGGAAACCCACCGGCAGCCCCACACCTTAGCCTCCGCCGTACCCTCATCCTAATCCGTACGCGGACACTGACCCGCGCCTCCGCACGTGCCCCGACCCTAGCACGTGTCCGCACCATCGCCTGTGCCCTCAGCCTTACCGTTCCCTAACCCTAACCCTAGCCCGGAACGGAAACCCACCGGCAGCCCCACACCTTAGCCTCCGCCGTACCCTCATCCTAATCCGTACGCGGACACTGACCCGCGCGTCCGCACGAGCCCCGACCCTAGCACGTGTCCGCACCCTCACCGGTGCCCTCAGCCTTGCCGTTCCCTAACCCTAACCCTAGCCCGGAACGCAAACCCACCGGCAGCCCCACACCTTAGCCTCCGCCGTACCCTCATCCTAATCCGTACGCGGACACTGACCCGCGCGTCCGCACGTGCCACAACCCTAGCACGTGTCCGCACCCTCACCTGTGCCCTCAGCCTTGCCGTTCCCTAACCCTAACCCTAGCCCGGAAGGGAAACCCACCGGCAGCCCCACACCTTAGCCTCCGCCGTACCCTCATCCTAATCCGTACGCGGACACTGACCCGCGCGTCCGCACGTGCCCCGACCCTAGCACGTGTCCGCACCCTCACCTGTGCCCTCAGCCTTGCCGTTCCCTAACCCTAACCCTAGCCCGGAACGGAAACCCACCGGCAGCCCCACACCTTAGCCTCCGCCGTACCCTCATCCTAATCCGTACGCGGACACTGACCAGCGCGTCCGCACGTGTCCCGACCCTAGCACGTGTCCGCACCCTCGCCTGTGCCCTCAGCCTTGCCGTTCCCTAACCCTAACCCTAGCCCGGAACGGAAACCCACCGGCAGCCCCACACCTTAGCCTCCGCCGTACCCTCATCCTAATCCGTACGCGGACACTGACTCGCGCGTCCGCACGTGCCACGACCCTAGCACGTGTCCGCACCCTCGCCTGTGCCCTCAGCCTTGCCGTTCCCTAACCCTAAACCTAGCCCGGAACGGAAACCCACCGGCAGCCCCAAACCTTAGCCTCCGCCGTACCCTCATCCTAATCCGTACGCGGACACTGACCCGCGTGTCCGCACGTGCCCCGACCCTAGAACGTGTCCGCACCCTCGCCTGTGCCCTCAGCCTTGCCGTTCCCTAACCCTAACCCTAGACCGGAACGGAAACCCACCGGCAGCCCCACACCTTAGCCTCCGCCGTACCCTCATCCTAATCCGTACGCGGACACTGACCCGCGCGTCCGCACGTGCCCTGACCCTAGCATGTGTCCGCACCCTCGCCTGTGCCCTCAGCCTTGACGTTCCCTAACCCTAACCCTAGACCGGAAGGGAAACCCACCGGCAGCCCCACACCTTAGCCTCCGCCGTACCCTCATCCTAATCCGTACGCGGACACTGAGCCGTGCGTCCGCACGTGCCCCGAGCCTAGCACGTGTCCGCGCCCTCACCTGTGCCCTCAGCCTTGCCGTTCCCTAACCCTAACCCTAGCCCGGAACGCAAACCCACCGGCAGACCCACACCTTAGCCTCCGCCGTACCCTCATCCTAATCCGTACGCGCACACTGACACGCGCGTCCGCACGTGCCCCGACCCTAGCACGTGTCCGCACCCGCACCTGTGCCCTCAGCCTTGCCGTTCCCTAACCGTAACCCTAGCCCGGAAGGGAAACCCACCGGCAGCCCCACACCTTAGCCTCCGCCGTACCCTCATCCTAATCCGTACGCGGACACTGACCCGCGCGTCCGCACGTGCCCCGACCCTAGCACGTGTCCGCACCCTCACCTGTGCCCTCAGCCTTGCCGTTCCCTAACCCTAACCCTTGCCCGGAAGGGAAACCCACCGGGAGCCCCACACCTTAGCCTCCGCCGTACCCTCATCCTAATCCGTACGCGGACACAGACCCGCGCGTCCGCACGTGCCCCGACCCTAGCACGTGTCCGCACCCTCACCTGTGCCCTCAGCCTTGCCGTTCCCTAACCCTATCCCTAGCCAGGAAGGGAAACCCACCGGCAGCCCCACACCTTAGCCTCCGCCGTACCCTCATCCTAATCCGTACGCGGACACTGACCCGCGCGTCCGCACGTGCCCCGACCCTAGCACGTGTCCGCACCCTCGCCTGTGCCCTCAGCCTTGCCGTTCCCCAACCCTAACCCTAGCCCGGAAGGGAAACCCACCGGCAGCCCCACACCTTAGCCCCCGCCGTAACCTCATCCTAATCCGTACGCGGACAATGACCCGCGCGTCCGCACGTGCCCCGACCCTAGCACGTGTCCGCACCCTCACCTGTGCCCTCAGCCTTGCCGTTCCCTAACCCTAACCCTAGCCCGGAACGGAAACCCACCGGCAGCCCCACACCTTAGCCTCCGCCGTACCCTCATCCTAATCCGTACGCGGACACTGACCCGCGCGTCCGCACGTGCCCCGACCCTAGCACGTGTCCGAACCCTGACCTGTGCCCTCAGCCTTGCCGTTCCCTAACCCTAACCCTAGCCCGGAACGGAAACCCACCGGCAGCCCCACACCTTAGCCTCCGCCGTACTCTCATCCTAATCCATACGCGGACACTGAACCGCGCGTCCGCACGAGCCCCGACCCTAGCACGTGTCCGCACCCTAACCTGTGCCCTCAGCCTTGCCGTTCCCTAACCCTAACCCTAGCCCGGAACGGAAACCCACCGGCAGCCCCACACCTTAGCCTCCGCCGTACCCTCATCCTAATCCGTACGCGGACACTGACCCGCGCGTCCGCACGTGCCACGACCCTAGCACGTGTCCGCACCCTCGCCTGTGCCCTCAGCCTTGCCGTTCCCTAACCCTAACCCTAGCCCGGAAGGGAAACCCACTGGCAGCCCCACACCTTAGCCTCCGCCGTACCCTCATCCTAATCCGTACGCGGACACTGACCAGCGTGTCCGCACGTGCCCCGACCCTAGCACGTGTCCGCACCCTCACCTGTGCCCTCAGCCTTGCCGTTCCCTAACCCTAACCCTAGCCCGGAATGGAAAACCACCGGCAGCCCCACACCTTAGCCTCCGCCGTACCCTCATCCTAATCCGTACGCGGACACTGACCCGCGCGTCCGCACGTGCCCCGACCCTAGCACGTGTCCGCACCCTCACCTGTGCCCTCAGCCTTGCCGTTCCCTAACCCTAACCCTAGCCCGGAACGGAAACCCACCGGCAGCCCCACACCTTAGCCTCCGCCGTACCCTCATCCTAATCCGTACGCGGACACTGACCCGCGCGTCCGCACGTGCCCCGACCCTAGCACGTGTCCACACCCTCACCTGTGCCATCAGCCTTGCCATTCCCTAACCCTAACCCTACCCCGGAACGGAAACCCACCGGCAGCCCCACACCTTAGCCTCCGCCGTAACCTCATCCTAATCCGTACGCGGACACTGACCCGCGCGTCCGCACGTGCCCCGACCCTAGCACGTGTCCGCACCCTCACCTGTGCCCTCAGCCTTGCCGTTCCCTAACCCTAACCCTAGCCCGGAACGCAAACCCACCGGCAGCCCCACACCTTAGCCTCCGCCGTACCCTCATCCTAATCCGTACGCGGACACTGACCCGCGCGTCCGCACGTGCCCCGACCCTAGCACGTGTCCGCACCCTGACCAGTGCCCTCAGCCTTGCCGTTCCCTAACCCTAACCCTAGCCCGGAAGGGAAACCCACCGGCAGCCCCACACCTTAGCCTCTGCCGTACCCTCATCCTAATCCGTACGCGGACACTGACCCGAGCGTCCGCACGTGTCCCGACCCTAGCACGTGTCCGCACCCTCACCTGTGCCCTCAGCCTTGCCGTTCCCTAACCCTAACCCTAGCCCGGAACGCAAACCCACCGGCAGACCCACACCTTAGCCTCCGCCGTACCCTCATCCTAATCCGTACGCGGACACTGACCCGCGCGTCCGCACGTGCCCCGACCCTAGCACGTGTCCGCACCCTCACCTGTGCCCTCAGCCTTGCCGTTCCCTAACCCTAACCCTAGCCCGGAACGGAAACCCACCGGCAGCCCCACACCTTAGCCTCCGCCGTACCCTCATCCTAATCCGTACGCGGGCACTGACCCGCGCGTCCGCACGTGCCCCGACCCTAGCACGTGTCCGCACCCTCACCTGTGCCCTCAGCCTTGCCGTTCCCTAACCCTAACCCTAGCCCGGAACGGAAACCCACCGGCAGCCCCACACCTTATACTCCGCCGAACCCTCATCCTAATCCGTACGCGGACACTGACCCGCGCGTCCGCACGTGCCCCGAGTCTATCACGTCTCCGCACCCTGACCTGTGCCCTCAGCCTTGCCGTTCCCTAACCCTAACCCTAGCCCGGAACGGAAACCCACCGGCAGCCCCACACCTTAGCCTCCGCCGTACCCTCATCCTAATCCATACGCGGACACTGACCCGCGCGTCCGCACGTGCCCCGACCCTAGCACGTGTCCGCACCCTCACCTGTGCCATCAGCCTTGCCGTTCCCTAACCCTAACCCTAGCCCGGAACGGAAACCCACCGGCAGCCCCACACCTTAGCCTCCGCCGTACCCTCATCCTAATCCGTAGGCGGACACTGACCCGCGCGTCCGCACGTGCCCCGACCCTAGCACGTGTCCGCACCCTCGCCTGTGCCCTCAGCCTTGCCGTTCCCTAACCCTAACCCTAGCCCGGAACGGAAACCCACCGGCAGCCCCACAACTTAGCCTCCGCCGTACCCTCATCCTAATCCGTACGCGGACACTGACCCGCGCTTCCGCACGTGCCCCGACCCTAGCACGTGTCCGCACCCTCACCTGTGCCCTCAGCCTTGCCATTCTCTAACCCTAACCCTAGCCCGGAAGGGAAACCCACCGGCAGCCCCACACCTTATACTCCGCCGTACCCTCAGCCTAATCCGTACGCGGACACTGACCCACACGTCCGTACGTGCCCCGACCCTATCACGTCTCCGCACCCTGACCTGTACCCTCAGCCTTGCCGTTCCCTAACCCTAACCCTAGCCCGGAACGGAAACCCACCGGCAGCCCCACACCTTACACTCCGCCGTACCCTCATCCTAATCCGTACGCGGACACTGACCCCCGCGTCCGCACGTGCCCCGACCCTATCACGTCTCCGCACCCTGACCTGTGCCCTCAGCCTTGCCGTTCCCTAACCCTAACCCTAGCCCGGAACGGAAACCCACCGGCAGCCCCACACCTTAGCCTCCGCCGTACCCTCATCCTAATCCATACGCGGACACTGACCCGCGCGTCCGCACGTGCCACGACCCTAGCACGTGTCCGCACCCTCACCTGTGCCCTCAGCCTTGCCGTTCCCTAACCCTAACCCTAGCCCGGAACGCAAACCCACCGGCAGCCCCACACCTTAGCCTCCGCCGTACCCTCATCCTAATCTGTACGCGGACACTGACCCGCGCGTCCGCACGTGCCCCGACCCTAGCACGTGTCCGCACCCTCACCTGTGCCCTCAGCCTTGCCGTTCCCTAACCCTAACCCTAGCCCGGAAGGGAAACCCACCGGCAGCCCCATACCTTAGCCTCCGCCGTACCCTCATCCTAATCCGTACGCGGACACTGACACGCGCGTCCGCACGTGCCCCGACCCTAGCACGTGTCCGCACCCTCACCTGTGCCCTCAGCCTTGCCGTTCCCTAACCCTAACCCTAGCCCGGAAGGGAAACCCACCGGCAGCCCCACACCTTAGCCTCCGCCGTACCCTCATCCTAATCCGTACGCGGACACTGACCCACGCGTCCGCACGTGCCCCGACCCTAGCACGTGTCCGCACCCTCACCTGTGCCCTCAGCCTTGCCGTTCCCTAACCCTAACCCTAGCCCGGAACGGAAACCCACCGGCAGCCCCACACCTTATACTCCGCCGAACCCTCATCCTAATCCGTACGCGGACACTGACCCGCGCGTCCGCACGTGCCCCGAGCCTATCACGTCTCCGCACCCTGACCTGTGCCCTCAGCCTTGCCGTTCCCTAACCCTAACCCTAGCCCGGAACGGAAACCCACCGGCAGCCCCACACCTTAGCCTCCGCCGTACCCTCATCCTAATCCGTACGGGGACACTGACCCGCGCGTCCGCACGTGCCACGACCCTAGCACGTGTCCGCACCCTCGCCTGTGCCCTCAGCCTTGCCGTTCCCTAACCCTAACCCTAGCCCGGAAGGGAAACCCTCCGGCAGCCCCACACCTTAGCCTCTGCCGTACCCTCATCCTAATCCGTACGCGGACACTGACCCGCGCGTCCGCTCGTGCCACGACCCTAGCACGTGTCCGCACCCTCGCCTGTGCCCTCAGCCTTGCCGTTACCTAACACTAACCCTAGCCTGGAAGGGAAACCAACCGGCAGCCCTACACCTTAGCCTCCGCCGTACCCTCATCCTAATCCGTACGCGGACACTGACCCGGGTGTCCGCACGTTCCCCGACCCTAGCACGTGTCCGCACTCTCGCCTGTGCCCTCAGCCTTGCCGTTCCCTAACCCTAACCCTAGCCCGGAACGGAAAACCACCGGCAGCCCCACACCTTAGCCTCCGCCGTACCCTCATCCTAATCCGTACGCGGACACTGACCCACGCGTCCGCACGTGCCCCGACCCTAGCACGTGTCCGCACCCTCGCCTGTGCCCTCAGCCTTGCCGTTCCCTAACCCTAACCCTAGCCCGGAACGGAAACCCACCGGCAGCCCCACACCTTATACTCCGCCGAACCCTCATCCTAATCCGTACGCGGACACTGACCCGCGCGTCCGCACGTGCCCCGAGCCTATCACGTCTCCGCACCCTGACCTGTGCCCTCAGCCTTGCCGTTCCCTAACCCTAACCCTAGCCCGGAACGGAAACACACCGGCAGCCCCACACCTTAGCCTCCGCCGTCCCCTCATCCTAATCCATACGCGGACACTGACCCGCGCGTCCGCACGTGCCCCGACCCTAGCACGTGTCCGCACCCTCACCTGTGCCATCAGCCTTGCCGTTCCCTAACCCTAACCCTAGCCCGGAACGGAAACCCAGCGGCAGCCCCACACCTTAGCCTCCGCCGTACCCTCATCCTAATCCGTACGCGGACACTGACCCGCGCGTCCGCACGTGCCCCGACCCTAGCACGTGTCCGCACCCTCGCCTGTGCCCTCAGCCTTGCCGTTCCCTAACCCTAACCCTAGCCCGAAACACAAACCCACGGGCAGCCCCACACCTTAGCCTCCGCCGTACCCTCATCCTAATCTGTACGCGGACACTGACCCGCGCGTCCGCACGTGCCCCGACCCTAGCACGTGTCCGCACCCTCACCTGTGCCCTCAGCCTTGCCGTTCCCTAACCCTAACCCTAGCCCGGAAGGGAAACCCACCGGCAGCCCCACACCTTAGCCTCCGCCGTACCCTCATCCTAATCCGTACGCGGACACTGACCCGCGCGTCCGCACGTGCCCAGACCCTAGCACGTGTCCGCACCCTCACCTGTGCCCTCAGCCTTGCCGTTCCCTAACCCTAACCCTAACCCGGAACGCAAACCCACCGGCAGCCCCACACCTTAGCCTCCGCTTTACCCTCATCCTAATCCGTACGCGGACACTGACCCGCGCGTCCGCACGTGCCCCAACCCTAGCACGTGTCTGCACCCTCACCTGTGCCCTCAGCCTTGCCGTTCCCTAACCCTAACCCTAGCCCGGAAGGGAAACCCACCGGCAGCCCCACACCTTAGCCTCCGCCGTACCCTCATCCTAATCCGTACGTGGACACTGACCCGCGCGTCCGCACGTGCCCCGACCCTAGCACGTGTCCGCACCCTCACCTGTGCCCTCAGCCTTGCCGTTCCCTAACCCTAACCCTAGCCCGGAACGCAAACCCACCGGCAGCCCCACACCTTAGCCTCCGCCGTACCCTCATCCTAATCCGTAGGCGGACACTGACCCGCGCGTCCGCACGTGCCCCGACCCTAGCACGTGTCCGCACCCTCGCCTGTGCCCTCAGCCTTGCCGTTCCCTAACCCTAACCCTAGCCCGGAACGGAAACCCACCGGCAGCCCCACAACTTAGCCTCCGCCGTACCCTCATCCTAATCCGTACGCGGACACTGACCCGCGCGTCCGCACGTGCCCCGACCCTAGCACGTGTCCGCACCCTCACCTGTGCCCTCAGCCTTGCCATTCTCTAACCCTAACCCTAGCCCGGAAGGGAAACCCACCGGCAGCCCCACACCTTATACTCCGCCGTACCCTCATCCTAATCCGTACGCGGACACTGACCCACACGTCCGTACGTGCCCCGACCCTATCACGTCTCCGCACCCTGACCTGTGCCCTCAGCCTTGCCGTTCCCTAACCCTAACCCTAGCCCGGAACGGAAACCCACCGGCAGCCCCACACCTTACACTCCGCCGTACCCTCATCCTAATCCGTACGCGGACACTGACCCCCGCGTCCGCACGTGCCCCGACCCTAGCACGTGTCCGCACCCTGACCTGTGCCCTCAGCCTTGCCGTTCCCTAACCCTAACCCTAGCCCGGAACGGAAACCCACCGGCAGCCCCACACCTTAGCCTCCACCGTACCCTCATCCTAATCCGTACGCGGACACTGACCCGCGCGTCCTCACGTGCCCCGACCCTAGCACGTGTCCGCACCCTGACCTGTGCCCTCAGCCTTGCCGTTCCCTAACCCTAACCCTAGACCGGAACGGAAACCCACCGGCAGCCCCACACCTTAGCCTCCGCCGTGCCCTCATCCTAATCCGTACGCGGACACTGACCCGCGCGTCCGCACGTGCCCCGACCCTAGCACGTGTCCGCACCCTCACCTGTGCCCTCAGCCTTGCCGTTCCCTAACCCTAACCCTAACCCGGAACGGAAACCCACCGGCAGCCCCACACCTTAGCCTCCGCCGTACCCTCATCCTAATCCGTACGCGGACACTGACCCGCGCGTCCGCACGTGCCACGACCCTAGCACGTGTCCGCACCCTCACCTGTGCCCTCAGCCTTGCCGTTCCCTAACCCTAACCCTAGCCCGGAACGGAAACCCACCGGCAGCCCCAAACCTTAGCCTCCGCCGTACCCTCATCCTAATCCATACGCAGACACGGACCCGCGCGTCCGCACGTGCCCCGACCGTAGCACGTGTCCACACCCTCACCTGTGCCCTCAGCCTTGCCGTTCCCTAACCCTAACCCTAACCCGGAACGGAAACCCACCGGCAGCCCCACACCTTAGGCTCCGCCGTACCCTCATCCTAATCCGTACGTGGACACTGACACGCGCGTCCGCACGTGCCTCGACCGTAGCACGTGTCCGCACCCTCACCTGTGCCCTCAGCCTTGCCGTACCCTAACCCTAACTCTAACCCGGAACGGAAACCCACCGGCAGCCCCACACCTTAGCCTCCGCCGTACCCTCATCCTAATCCGTACGCGGACACTGACCCGCGCGTCCGCACGTGCCCCGACCCTAGCACGTGTCCGCACCCTGACCTGTGCACTCAGCCTTGCCGTTCCCTAACCCTAACCCTAACCCGGAACGGAAACCCACCGGCAGCCCCACACATTAGCCTCCGCCGTACCCTCATCCTAATCCGTACGCGGACACTGACCCGCGCGTCCGCACGTGCCCCGACCCTAGCACGTGTCCGCACCCTGACCTGTGCACTCAGCCTTGCCGTTCCCTAACCCTAACCCTAGCCCAGAACGGAAACCCACCGGCAGCCCCACACCTTAGCCTCCACCGTACCCTCATCCTAATCCGTACGCGGACACTGACCCGCGCGTCCTCACGTGCCCCGACCCTAGCACGTGTCCGCACCCTGACCTGTGCCCTCAGCCTTGCCGTTCCCTAACCCTAACCATAGACCGGAACGGAAACCCACCGGCAGCCCCACACCTTAGCCTCCGCCGTACCCTCATCCTAATCCGTACGCGGACACTGACCCGCGCGTCCGCACGTGCCCCGACCCTAGCACGTGTCCGCACCCTCACCTGTGCCCTCAGCCTTGCCGTTCCCTAACCCTAACCCTAGCCCGGAACGGAAACCCACCGGCAGCCCCACACCTTAGCCCCCGCCGTACCCTCATCCTAATCCGTACGCGGACACTGACCCGCGCGTCCGCACGTGCCCCAAACCTAGCACGTGTCCGCACCCTCACCTGTGCCCTCAGCCTTGCCGTTCCCTAACCCTAACCCTAGCCCGGAACGGAAACCCACCGGCAGCACCACAGCTTAGCCTCCGCCGTACCCTCATCCTAATCCGTACGCGGACACTGACCCGCGCGTCCGCACGTGCCCCGACCCTAGCACGTGTCCGCACCCTCACCTGTGCCCTCAGCCTTGCCGTTCCCTAACCCTAATCCTAGCCCGGAACGGAAACCCACCGGCAGCCCCACACCTTAGCCTCCGCCGCACGCTCATCCTAATCCATACGCGGACACTGACCCGCGCGTCTGCACGTGCCCCGACCCTAGCACGTGTTCGCACCCGCACCTGTGCCCTCAGCCTTGCCGTTCCCTAACCCTAACCCTAGCCCGGAACGGAAACCCACCGGCAGCCCCACACCTTAGCCTCCGCCGTACCCTCATCCTAATCCGTACGCGGACACTGACCCGCACGTCCGCACGTGCCCCGACCCTAGCACGTGTCCGCACCCTCAACTGTGCCCTCAGCCTTGCCGTTCCCTAACCCTAACCCTAGCCCGGAACGGAAACCCACCGGCAGCCCCACACCTTAGCCTCCGCCGTACCCTCATCCTAATCCGTACGCGGACACTGACCCGCGCGTCCGCACGTGCCCCGACCCTAGCACGTGACCGCACCCTCACCTGTGCCCTCAGCCTTGCCGTTCCCTAACCCTAACCCTAGCCCGGAACGGAAACCCACCGGAAGCCCCACACCTTAGCCTCCGCCGTACCCTCATCCTAATCCGTACGCGGACACTGACCCGCGCGTCCGCACGTGCCCCGACCCTAGCACGTGTCCGCACCCTCACCTGTGCCCTCAGCCTTGCCGTTCCCTAACCCTAACCCTAGCCCGGAACGGAAACCCACCGGCAGCCCCACAGCTTAGCCCCCGCCGTACCCTCATCCTAATCCGTACGCGGACACTGACCCGCGCGTCCGCACGTGCCCCAACCCTAGCACGTGTCCGCACCCTCACCTGTGCCCTCAGCCTTGCCGTTCCCTAACCCTAACCCTAGCCCGGAACGGAAACCCACCGGCAGCCCCACACCTTAGCCCCCGCCGTACCCTCATCCTAATCCGTACGCGGACACTGACCCGCGCGTCCGCACGTGCCCCGACCCTAGCACGTGTCCGCACCCTCACCTGTGCCCTCAGCCTTGCCGTTCCCTAACCCTAACCCTAGCCCGGAACGGAAACCCACCGGCAGCCCCACACCTTAGCCTCCACCGTACCCTCATCCTAATCCGTACGCGGACACTGACCCGCGCGTCCTCACGTGCCCCGACCCTAGCACGTGTCCGCACCCTGACCTGTGCCCTCAGCCTTGCCGTTCCCTAACCCTAACCCTAGACCGGAACGGAAACCCACCGGCAGCCCCACACCTTAGCCTCCGCCGTACCCTCATCCTAATCCGTACGCGGACACTGACCCGCGCGTCCGCACGTGCCCCGACCCTAGCACGTGTCCGCACCCTCACCTGTGCCCTCAGCCTTGCCGTTCCCTAACCCTAACCCTAGCCCGGAACGCAAACCCACCGGCAGCCCCACACCTTAGCCTCCGCCGTACCCTCATCCTAATCCGTACGCGGACACTGACCCGCGCGTCCGCACGTGCCACGACCCTAGCACGTGTCCGCACCCTCACCTGTGCCCTCAGCCTTGCCGTTCCCTAACCCTAACCCTAGCCCGGAACGGAAACCCACCGGCAGCCCCACACCTTAGCCTCCGCCGTACCCTCATCCTAATCCATACGCGGACACGGACCCGCGCGTCCGCACGTGCCCCGACCGTAGCACGTGTCCACACCCTCACCTGTGCCCTCAGCCTTGCCGTTCCCTAACCCTAACCCTAACCCGGAACGGAAACCCACCGGCAGCCCCACACCTTAGGCTCCGCCGTACCCTCATCCTAATCCGTACGTGGACACTGACACGCGCGTCCGCACGTGCCTCGACCGTAGCACGTGTCCGCACCCTCACCTGTGCCCTCAGCCTTGCCGTACCCTAACCCTAACCCTAACCCGGAACGGAAACCCACCGGCAGCCCCACACCTTAGCCTCCGCCGTACCCTCATCCTAATCCGTACGCGGACACTGACCCGCGCGTCCGCACGTGCCCCGACCCTAGCACGTGTCCGCACCCTGACCTGTGCACTCAGCCTTGCCGTTCCCTAACCCTAACCCTAACCCGGAACGGAAACCCACCGGCAGCCCCACACCTTAGCCTCCGCCGTACCCTCATCCTAATCCGTACGCGGACACTGACCCGCGCGTCCGCACGTGCCCCGACCCTAGCACGTGTCCGCACCCTGACCTGTGCACTCAGCCTTGCCGTTCCCTAACCCTAACCCTAGCCCAGAACGGAAACCCACCGGCAGCCCCACACCTTAGCCTCCACCGTACGCTCATCCTAATCCGTACGCGGACACTGACCCGCGCGTCCTCACGTGCCCCGACCCTAGCACGTGTCCGCACCCTCACCTGTGCCCTCAGCCTTGCCGTTCCCTAACCCTAACCCTAGACCGGAACGGAAACCCACCGGCAGCCCCACACCTTAGCCTCCGCCGTACCCTCATCCTAATCCGTACGCGGACACTGACCCGCGCGTCCGCACGTGCCCCGACCCTAGCACGTGTCCGCACCCTCACCTGTGCCCTCAGCCTTGCCGTTCCCTAACCCTAACCCTAGCCCGGAACGGAAACCCACCGGCAGCCCCACACCTTAGCCCCCGCCGTACCCTCATCCTAATCCGTACGCGGACACTGACCCGCGCGTCCGCACGTGCCCCAACCCTAGCACGTGTCCGCACCCTCACCTGTGCCCTCAGCCTTGCCGTTCCCTAACCCTAACCCTAGCCCGGAACGGAAACCCACCGGCAGCCCCACACCTTAGCCCCCGCCGTACCCTCATCCTAATCCGTACGCGGACACTGACCCGCGCGTCCGCACGTGCCCCGACCCTAGCACGTGTCCGCCCCCTCACCTGTGCCCTCAGCCTTGCTGTTCCCTAACCCTAACCCTAGCCCAGAACGGAAACCCACCGGCAGCCCCACACCTTAGCCTCCGCCGTACCTTCATCCTAATCCGTACGCGGACACTGACCCGCGCGTCCGCACGTGCCCCGACCCTAGCACGTGTCCGCACCCTCACCTGTGCCCTCAGCCTTGCCGTTCCCTAACCCTAACCCTAGCCCGGAACGGAAACCCACCGGCAGCCCAACAGCTTAGCCACCGCCGTACCCTCATCCTAATCCGTACGCGGACACTGACCCGCGCGTCCGCACGTGCCCCGACCCTAGCACGTGTCCGCACCCTCACCTGTGCTCTCAGCCTTGCCGTTCCCTAACCCTAACCCTAGCCCGGAATGGAAACCCACCGGCAGCCCCACAGCTTAGCCTCCGCCGTACCCTCATCCTAATCCGTACGCGGACACTGACCCGCGCGTCCGCACGTGCCCCGACCCTAGCACGTGTCCGCACCATCACCTGTGCCCTCAGCCTTGCCGTTCCCTAACCCTAACCCTAGCCCGGAACGGAAACCCACCGGCAGCCCCACACCTTAGCCTCCGCCGTACACTCATCCTAATCCGTACGCGGACACTGACCCGCGCGTCCGCACGTGCCCCAACCCTAGCACGTGTCCGCACCCTCACCTGTGCCCTCAGCCTTGCCGTTCCCTAACCCTAACCCTAGCCCGGAACGGAAACCCACCGGCAGCCCCACACCTTAGCCCCCGCCGTACCCTCATCCTAATCCGTACGCGGACACTGACACGCGCGTCCGCACGTGCCCCGACCCTAGCACGTGTCCGCCCCCTCACCTATGCCCTCAGCCTTGCCGTTCCCTAACCCTAACCCTAGCCCGGAACGGAAACCCACCAGCAGCCCCACACCTTAGCCTCCGCCGTACCCTCATCCTAATCCGTACGCGGACACTGACACGCACGTCCGCACGTGCCCCGACCCTAGCACGTGTCCGCACCCTCACCTGTGCCCTCAGCCTTGCCGTTCCCTAACCCTAACCCTAGCCCGGAACGGAAACCCACCGGAAGCCCCACACCTTAGCCTCCGCCGTACCCTCATCCTAATCCATACGCGGACACTGACCCGCGCATCCGCACGTGCCCCGACCCTAGCACGTGTCCGCACCCTCACCTGTGCCCTCAGCCTTGCCGTTCCCTAACCCTAACCCTAGCCCGGAACGGAAACCCACCGGCAGCCCCACACCTTAGCCTCCGCCGTACCCTCATCCTAATCCGTACGCGGACACTGACCCGCGGGTCCGCACGAGCCCCGACCCTAGCACGTGTCCGCGCCCTCACCTGTGCCCTCAGCCTTGCCGTTCCCTAACCCTAACCCTAGCCCGGAACGGAAACCCACCGGCAGCCCCACACCTTAGCCTCCGCCGTACCCTCATCCTAATCCGTACGCGGACACTGACCCGCGCGTCCGCACGTGCCCCGACCCTAGCACGTGTCCGCACCCTCACCTGTGCCCTCAGCCTTGCCGTTCCCTAACCCTAATCCTAGCCCGGAACGGAAACCCACCGGCAGCCCCACACCTTAGCCTCCGCGGCACGCTCATCCTAATCCATACGCGGACACTGACCCGCGCGTCTGCACGTGCCCCGACCCTAGCACGTGTCCGCACCCTCACCTGTGCCCTCAGCCTTGCCGTTCCCTTACCCTAACCCTAGCCCGGAAGGGAAACCCACCGGCAGCCCCACACCTTAGCCCCCGCCGTACCCTCATCCTAATCCGTACGCGGACACTGACACGCGCGTCCGCACGTGCCCCGACCCTAGCACGTGTCCGCCCCCTCACCTGTGCCCTCAGCCTTGCTGTTCCCTAACCCTAACCCTAGCCCAGAACGGAAACCCACCGGCAGCCCCACACCTTAGCCTCCGCCGTACCTTCATCCTAATCCGTACGCGGACACTGACCCGCGCGTCCGCACGTGCCCCGACCCTAGCACGTGTCCGCACCCTCACCTGTGCCCTCAGCCTTGCCGTTCCCTAACCCTAACCCTAGCCCGGAACGGAAACCCACCGGCAGCCCAACAGCTTAGCCTCCGCCGTACCCTCATCCTAATCCGTACGCGGACACTGACCCGCGCGTCCGCACGTGCCCTGACCCTAGCACGTGTCCGCACCCTCACCTGTGCTCTCAGCCTTGCCGTTCCCTAACCCTAACCCTAGCCCGGAACGGAAACCCACCGGCAGCCCCACAGCTTAGCCTCCGCCGTACCCTCATCCTAATCCGTACGCGGACACTGACCCGCGCGTCCGCACGTGCCCCGACCCTAGCACGTGTCCGCACCCTCACCTGTGCCCTCAGCCTTGCCGTTCCCTAACCCTAACCCTAGCCCGGAACGGAAACCCACCGGCAGCCCCACACCTTAGCCTCCGCCGTACACTCATCCAAATCCGTACGCGGACACTGACCCGCGCGTCCGCACGTGCCCCGACCCTAGTACGTGTCCGCACCCTCACCTGTGCCCTCAGCCTTGCCGTTCCTTAACCCTAACCCTAGCCCGGAACGGAAACCCACCGGCAGCTCCACACCTTAGCCTCCGCCGTACCCTCATCCTAATCCGTACGCGGACACGGACCCGTGCGTCCGCACGTGCCCCGACCCTAGCACGTGTCCGCACCCTCGCCTGTGCCCTCAGCCTTGCCGTTCCCTAACCCTAACCCTAGCCCGGAACGGAAACCCACCGGCAGCACCACAGCTTAGCCTCCGCCGTACCCTCATCCTAATCCATACGCGGACACTGACCCGCGCATCCGCACGTGCCCCGACCCTAGCACGTGTCCGCACCCTCACCTGTGCCCTCAGCCTTGCCGTTCCCTAACCCTAACCCTAGCCCGGAACGGAAACCCACCGGCAGCCCCACACCTTAGCCTCCGCCGTACCCTCATCCTAATCCGTACGCGGACACTGACCCGCGGGTCCGCACGAGCCCCGACCCTAGCACGTGTCCGCGCCCTCACCTGTGCCCTCAGCCTTGCCGTTCCCTAACCCTAACCCTAGCCCGGAACGGAAACCCACCGGCAGCCCCACACCTTAGCCTCCGCCGTACCCTCATCCTAATCCGTACGCGGACACTGACCCGCGGGTCCGCACGAGCCCCGACCCTAGCACGTGTCCGCGCCCTCACCTGTGCCCTCAGCCTTGCCGTTCCCTAACCCTAACCCTAGCCCGGAACGGAAACCCACCGGCAGACCCACACCTTAGCCTCCGCCGTACCCTCATCCTAATCCGTACGCGGACACTGACCCGCGCGTCCGCACGTGCCCCGACCCTAGCACGTGTCCGCACCCTCACCTGTGCCCTCAGCCTTGCAGTTCCCTAACCCTAATCCTAGCCCGGAACGGAAACCCACCGGCAGCCCCACACCTTAGCCTCCGCCGCACGCTCATCCTATTCCATACGCGGACACTGACCCGCGCGTCTGCACGTGCCCCGACCCTAGCACGTGTCCGCACCCTCACCTGTGCCCTCAGCCTTGCCGTTCCCTAACCCTAACCCTAGCCCGGAACGGAAACCCACCGGCAGCCCCACACCTTAGCCTCCGCCGTACCCTCATCCTAATCTGTACGCGGACACTGACCCGCGCGTCCGCACATGCCCCGACCCTAGCACGTGTCCGCACCCTCAACTGTGCCCTCAGCCTTGCCGTTCCCTAACCCTAACCCTAGCCCGGAACGGAAACCCACCGGCAGCCCCACACCTTAGCCTCCGCCGTACCCTCATCCTAATCCGTACGCGGACACTGACCCGCGCGTCCGCACGTGCCCCGACCCTAGCACGTGTCCGCACCCTCACCTGTGCCCTCACCCTTGCCGTTCCCTAACCCTAACCCTAGCCCGGAACGGAAACCCACCGGAAGCCCCACACCTTAGCCTCCGCCGTACCCTCATCCTAATCCGTACGCGGACACTGACCTGCGCGTCCGCACGTGCCCCGACCCTAGCACGTGTCCGCACCCTCACCTGTGCCCTCAGCCTTGCCGTTCCCTAACCCTAACCCTAGCCCGGAAAGGAAACCCACCGGCAGCCCCACACCTTAGCCCCCGCCGTACCCTCATCCTAATCCGTACGCGGACAGTGACCCGCGCGTCCGCACGTGCCCCGACCCTAGCACGTGTCCGCACCCTCACCTGTGCCCTCAGCCTTGCCGTTCCCTAACCCTAACCCTAGCCCGGAACGGAAACCCACCGGCAGCCCCACACCTTAGCCCCCGCCGTACCCTCATCCTAATCCGTACGCGGACACTGACCCGCGCGTCCGCACGTGCCCCGACCCTAGCACGTGTCCGCACCCTCACCTGTGCCCTCAGCCTTGCTGTTCCCTAACCCTAACCCTAGCCCAGAACGGAAACCCACCGGCAGCCCCACACCTTAGCCTCCGCCGTACCTTCATCCTAATCCGTACGCGGACACTGACCCGCGCGTCCGCACGTGCCCCGACCCTAGCACGTGTCCGCACCCTCACCTGTGCCCTCAGCCTTGCCGTTCCCTAACCCTAACCCTAGCCCGGAACGGAAACCCACCGGCAGCCCAACAGCTTAGCCTCCGCCGTACCCTCATCCTAATCCGTACGCAGACACTGACCCGCGCGTCCGCACGTGCCCCGACCCTAACACGTGTCCGCACCCTCACCTGTTCCCTCAGCCTTGCCGTTCCCTAACCCTAACCCTAGCCCGGAACGGAAACCCACCGGCAGCCCCACAGCTTAGCCTCCGCCGTACCCTCATCCTAATCCGTACGCGGACCCTGACCCGCGCGTCCGCACGTGCCCCGACCCTAGCACGTGTCCGCACCCTCACCTGTGCCCTCAGCCTTGCCGTTCCCTAACCCTAACCCTAGCCCAGAACGGAAACCCACCGGCAGCCCCACACCTTAGCCTCCGCCGTACACTCATCCTAATCCGTACGCGGACACTGACCCGCGCGTCCGCACGTGCCCCGACCCTAGTACGTGTCCGCACCCTCACCTGTGCCCTCAGCCTTGCCGTTCCTTAACCCTAATCCTAGCCCGGAACGGAAACCCACTGGCAGCCCCACACCTTAGCCTCCGCCGCACGCTCATCCTAATCCATACGCGGACACTGACCCGCGCGTCTGCACGTGCCCCGACCCTAGCACGTGTCCGCACACTCACCTGTGCCCTCAGCCTTGCCGTTCCCTAACCCTAACCCTAGCCCGGAACGGAAACCCACCGGCAGCCCCACACCTTAGCCTCCGCCGTACCCTCATCCTAATCCGTACGCGGACACTGACCCGCGCGTCCGCACGTGCCCTGACCCTAGCACGTGTCCGCACCCTCACCTGTGCCCTCAGCCTTGCCGTTCCCTAACCCTAACCCTAGCCCGGAACGGAAACCCACCGGCAGCCCCACACCTTAGCCTCCGCCATACCCTCATCCTAATCCGTACGCGGACACTGACCCGCGCGTCCGCACGTGCCCCGACCCTAGCACGTGTCCGCACCCTCACCTGTGCCCTCAGCCTTGCCGTTCCCTAACCCTAACCCTAGCCCGGAACGGAAACCCACCGGCAGCCCCACACCTTAGCCTCTGCCGTACCCTCATCCTAATCCGTACGCGGACACTGACCCACGCGTCCGCACGTGCCCCGACCCTAGCACGTGTCCGCACCCTCACCTGTGCCCTCAGCCTTGCCGTTCCCTAACCCTAACCCTAGCCCGGAACGGAAACCCACCGGCAGCCCCACACCTTAGCCTCCGCCGTACCCTCATCCTAATCCGTACGCGGACACTGACCCGCGCGTCCGCACGTGCCCCGACCCTACCACGTGTCCACACCCTCACCTGTGCCCTCAGCCTTGCCGTTCCCTAACCCTAACCCTAGCCCGGAACGGAAACCCACCGGCAGCCACACACCTTAGACTCCGCCGTACCCTCATCCTAATCCGTACGCGGACACTGACCCGCGCGTCCGCACGTGCCCCGACCCTATCACGTCTCCGCACCCTGACCTGTGCCCTCAGCCTTGCCGTTCCCTAACCCTAACCCTAGCCCGGAACGGAAACCCACCGGCAGCCCCACACCTTAGCCTCCGCCGTACCCTCATCCTAATCCGTACGTGGACACTGACCCGCGCGTCCGCACGTGCCCCGACCCTAGCACGTGTCCGCACCCTCACCTGTGCCATCAGCCTTGCCGTTCCCTAACCCTAACCCTAGCCTGGAACGGAAACCCACCAGCAGCCCCACACCTTAGCCTCCGCCGTACCCTCATCCTAATCCGTACGCGGACACTGACCCGCACGTCCGCACGTGCCCCGACCCTAACACGTGTCCGCACCCTCACCTGTGGCCTCAGCCTTGCCGTTCCCTAACCCTAACCCTAGCCCGGAAGGGAAACCCACCGGCAGCCCCACACCTTAGCCTCCGCCGTACCCTCATCCTAATCCGTACGCGGACACTGACCCGCGCGTCCGCACGTGCCCCGACCCTAGCACGTGTCCGCACCCTCACCTGTGGCCTCAGCCTTGCCGTTCCCTAACACTAACCCTAGCCCGGAACGGAAACCCACCGGCAGCACCACACCTTAGCCTCCGCCATACCCTCATCCTAATCCGTACGCGGACACTGACCCGCGCGTCCGCACGTGCCCCGACCCTAGCACGTGTCCGCACCCTCACCTGTGCCCTCAGCCTTGCCGTTCCCTAACCCTAACCCTAGCCCGGAACGGAAACCCACCGGCAGCCCCACACCTTAGCCTCCACCGTACCCTCATCCTAATCCATACGCGGACACTGACCCGCGCGTCCTCACGTGCCCCGACCCTAGCACGTGTCCGCACCCTGACCTGTGCCCTCAGCCTTGCCGTTCCCTAACCCTAACCCTAGACCGGAACGGAAACCCACCGGCAGCCCCACACCTTAGCCTCCGCCGTACCCTCATCCTAATCCGTACGCGGACACTGACCCGCGCGTCCGCACGTGCCCCGACCCTAGCACGTGTCCGCACCCTCACCTGTGCCCTCAGCCTTGCCGTGCCCTAACCCTAACCCTAACCCGGAACGGAAACCCACCGGCAGCCCCACACCGTAGCCTCCGCCGTACCCTCATCCTAATCCGTACGCGGACACTGACCCGCGCGTCCGCACGTGCCCCGACCCTAGCACGTGTCCGCACCCTGACCTGTGAACTCAGCCTTGCCGTTCCCTAACCCTAACCCTAGCCCGGAACGGAAACCCACCGGCAGCCCCACACCTTAGCCTCCACCGTACCCTCTTCCTACTCCGTACGCGGACACTGAACCGCGCGTCCTCACATGCCCCGACCCTAGCACGTGTCCGCACCCTGACCTGTGCCCTCAGCCTTGCCGTTCCCTAACCCTAACCCTAGACCGGAACGGAAACCCACCGGCAGCCCCACACCTTAGCCTCCGCCGTACCCTCATCCTAATCCGTACGCGGACACTGACCCGCGCGTCTGCACGTGCCCCGACCCTAGCACGTGTCCGCACCCTCACCTGTGCCCTCAGCCTTGCCGTTCCCTAACCCTAACCCTAGCCCGGAACGGAAACCCACCGGCAGCCCCACACCTTAGCCTCCGCCGTACCCTCATCCTAATCCGTACGCGGACACTGACCCGCGCGTCCGCACGTGCCCTGACCCTAGCACGTGTCCGCACCCTCACCTGTGCCCTCAGCCTTGCCGTTCCCTAACCCTAACCCTAGCCCTGAACGGAAACCCACCGGCAGCCCCACACGTTAGCCTCCGCCATACCCTCATCCTAATCCGTACGCGGACACTGACCCGCGCGTCCGCACGTGCCCCGACCCTAGCACGTGTCCGCACCCTCACCTGTGCCCTCAGCCTTGCCGTTCCCTAACCCTAACCCTAGCCCGGAACGGAAACCCACCGGCAGCCCCACACCTTAGCCTCTGCCTTACCCTCATCCTAATCCGTACGCGGACACTGACCCACGCGTCCGCACGTGCCCCGACCCTAGCACGTGTCCGCACCCTCACCTGTGCCCTCAGCCTTGCCGTTCCCTAACCCTAACCCTAGCCCGGAACGGAAACCCACCGGCAGCCCCACACCTTAGCCTCCGCCGTACCCTCATCCTAATCCGTACGCGGACACTGACCCGCGCGTCCGCACGTGCCCCGACCCTACCACGTGTCCACACCCTCACCTGTGCCCTCAGCCTTGCCGTTCCCTAACCCTAACCCTAGCCCGGAACGGAAACCCACCGGCAGCCACACACCTTAGACTCCGCCGTACCCTCATCCTAATCCGTACGCGGACACTGACCCGCGCGTCCGCACGTGCCCCGACCCTATCACGTCTCCGCACCCTGACCTGTGCCCTCAGCCTTGCCGTTCCCTAACCCTAACCCTAGCCCGGAACGGAAACCCACCGGCAGCCCCACACCTTAGCCTCCGCCGTACCCTCATCCTAATCCGTACGTGGACACTGACCCGCGCGTCCGCACGTGCCCCGACCCTAGCACGTGTCCGCACCCTCACCTGTGCCATCAGCCTTGCCGTTCCCTAACCCTAACCCTAGCCCGGAACGGAAACCCACCAGCAGCCCCACACCTTAGCCTCCGCCGTACCCTCATCCTAATCCGTACGCGGACACTGACCCGCACGTCCGCACGTGCCCCGACCCTAACACGTGTCCGCACCCTCACCTGTGGCCTCAGCCTTGCCGTTCCCTAACCCTAACCCTAGCCCGGAAGGGAAACCCACCGGCAGCCCCACACCTTAGCCTCCGCCGTACCCTCATCCTAATCCGTACGCGGACACTGACCCGCGCGTCCGCACGTGCCCCGACCCTAGCACGTGTCCGCACCCTCACCTGTGGCCTCAGCCTTGCCGTTCCCTAACACTAACCCTAGCCCGGAACGGAAACCCACCGGCAGCACCACACCTTAGCCTCCGCCATACCCTCATCCTAATCCGTACGCGGACACTGACCCGCGCGTCCGCACGTGCCTCGACCCTAGCACGTGTCCGCACCCTCACCTGTGCCCTCAGCCTTGCCGTTCCCTAACCCTAACCCTATCCCGGAACGGAAACCCACCGGCAGCCCCACACCTTAGCCTCCACCGTACCCTCATCCTAATCCATACGCGGACACTGACCCGCGCGTCCTCACGTGCCCCGACCCTAGCACGTGTCCGCACCCTGACCTGTGCCCTCAGCCTTGCCGTTCCCTAACCCTAACCCTAGACCGGAACGGAAACCCACCGGCAGCCCCACACCTTAGCCTCCGCCGTACCCTCATCCTAATCCGTACGCGGACACTGACCCGCGCGTCCGCACGTGCCCCGACCCTAGCACGTGTCCGCACCCTCACCTGTGCCCTCAGCCTTGCCGTGCCCTAACCCTAACCCTAACCCGGAACGGAAACCCACCGGCAGCCCCACACCTTAGCCTCCGCCGTACCCTCATCCTAATCCGTACGCGGACACTGACCCGCGCGTCCGCACGTGCCCCGACCCTAGCACGTGTCCGCACCCTGACCTGTGAACTCAGCCTTGCCGTTCCCTAACCCTAACCCTAGCCCGGAACGGAAACCCACCGGCAGCCCCACACCTTAGCCTCCACCGTACCCTCTTCCTACTCCGTACGCGGACACTGAACCGCGCGTCCTCACATGCCCCGACCCTAGCACGTGTCCGCACCCTGACCTGTGCCCTCAGCCTTGCCGTTCCCTAACCCTAACCCTAGACCGGAACGGAAACCCACCGGCAGCCCCACACCTTAGCCTCCGCCGTACCCTCATCCTAATCCGTACGCGGACACTGACCCGCGCGTCCGCACGTGCCCCGACCCTAGCACGTGTCCGCACCCTCACCTGTGCCCTCAGCCTTGCCGTTCCCTAACCCTAACCCTAGCCCGGAACGGAAACCCACTGGCAGCCCCACACCTTAGCCTCCGCCGTACCCTCATCCTAATCCATACGCGGACACGGACCCGCGCGTCCGCACGGGCCCCGACCGTAGCACGTGTCCGCACCCTCACCTGTGCCCTCAGCCTTGCCGTTCCCTAACCCTAACCCTAACCCGGAACGGAAACCCACTGGCAGCCCCACACCTTAGCCTCCGCCGTACCCTCATCCTAATCCGTACGTGGACACTGACCCGCGCGTCCGCCCGTGCCCCGACCGTAGCACGTGTCCGCACCCTCACCTGTGCCCTCAGCCTTGCCGTTCCCTAACCCTAACCCTAGCCCGGAACGGAAACCCACCGGCAGCCCCACACCTTAGCCGCCGCCATACCCTCATCCTAATCCGTACGCGGACACTGACACGCGCGTCCGCACGTGCCCCGACCCTAGCACGTGTCCGCCCCCTCACCTATGCCCTCAGCCTTGCCGTTCCCTAACCCTAACCCTAGCCCGGAACGGAAACCCACCGGCAGCCCCACACCTTAGCCTCCGCCGTACCCTCATCCTAATCCGTACGCGGACACTGACACGCGCGTCCGCACGTGCCCCGACCCTAGCACGTGTCCGCACCCTCACCTGTGCCCTCAGCCTTGCCGTTCCCTAACCCTAACCCTAGCCCGGAACGGAAACCCACCGGCAGCACCACAGCTTAGCCTCCGCCGTACCCTCATCCTAATCCGTACGCGGACACTGACACGCGCGTCCGCACGTGCCCCGACCCTAGCACGTGTCCGCACCCTCACCTGTGCCCTCAGCCTTGCCGTTCCCTAACCCTAACCCTAGCCCGGAACGGAATCCCACCGGCAGCACCACAGCTTAGCCTCCGCCGTACCCTCATCCTAATCCGTACGCGGACACTGACCCGCGCATCCGCACGTGCCCCGACCCTAGCACGTGTCCGCACCCTCACCTGTGCCCTCAGCCTTGCCGTTCCCTAACCCTAACCCTAGCCCGGAACGGAAACCAACCGGCAGCCCCACACCTTAGCTTCCGCCGTACCCTCATCCTAATCCGTACGCGGACACTGACCCGCGGGTCCGCACGAGCCCCGACCCTAGCACGTGTCCGCGCCCTCACCTGTGCCCTCAGCCTTGCCGTTCCCTAACCCTAACCCTAGCCCGGAACGGAAACCCACCGGCAGCCCCACACCTTAGCCTCCGCCGTACCCTCATCCTAATCCGTACGCGGACACTGACCCGCGCGTCCGCACGTGCCCCGACCCTAGCACGTGTCCGCAACCTCACCTGTGCCCTCAGCCTTGCCGTTCCCTAACCCTAATCCTAGCCCGGAACGGAAACCCACCGGCAGCCCCACACCTTAGCCTCCGCCGCACGCTCATCCTAATCCATACGCGGACACTGACCCGCGCGTCTGCACGTGCCCCGACCCTAGCACGTGTTCGCACCCGCACCTGTGCCCTCAGCCTTGCCGTTCCCTAACCCTAACCCTAGCCCGGAACGGAAACCCACCGGCAGCCCCACACCTTAGCCTCCGCCGTACCCTCATCCTAATCCGTACGCGGACACTGACCCGCGCGTCCGCACGTGCCCCGACCCTAGCACGTGTCCGCACCCTCAACTGTGCCCTCAGCCTTGCCGTTCCCTAACCCTAACCCTAGCCCGGAACGGAAACCCACCGGCAGCCCCACACCTTAGCCTCCGCCGTACCCTCATCCTAATCCGTACGCGGACACTGACCCACGCGTCCGCACGTGCCCCGACCCTAGCACGTGACCGCACCCTCACCTGTGCCCTCAGCCTTGCCGTTCCCTAACCCTAACCCTAGCCTGGAACGGAAACCCCCCGGAAGCCCCACACCTTAGCCTCCGCCGTACCCTCATCCTAATCTGTACGCGGACACTGACCCGCGCGTCCGCACGTGCCCCGACCCTAGCACGTGTCCGCACCCTCACCTGTGCCCTCAGCCTTGCCGTTCCCTAACCCTAACCCTAGCCCGGAACGGAAACCCACCGGCAGCCCCACACCTTAGCCCCCGCCGTACTCTCATCCTAATCTGTACGCGGTCAATGACCCGCGCGTCCGCACGTGCCCCAACCCTAGCACGTGTCCGCACCCTCACCTGTGCCCTCAGCCTTGCCGTTCCCTAACCCTAACGCTAGCCCGGAACGGAAACCCACCGGCAGCCCCACACCTTAGCCCCCGCCGTACCCTCATCCTAATCCGTACGCGGACACTGACACGCGGGTCCGCACGTGCCCCGACCCTAGCACGTGTCCGCCCCCTCACCTATGCCCTCAGCCTTGCCGTTCCCTAACCCTAACCCTAGCCCGGAACGGAAACCCACCGGCAGCCCCACACCTTAGCCTCCGCCGTACCCTCATCCTAATCCGTACGCGGACACTGACACGCGCGTCCGCACGTGCCCCGACCCTAGCACGTGTCCGCACCCTCACCTGTGCCCTCAGCCTTGCCGTTCCCTAACCCTAACCCTAGCCCGGAACGGAAACCCACCGGCAGCCCCACAGCTTAGCCCCCGCCGTACCCTCATCCTAATCCGTACGCGGACACTGACCCGCGCGTCCGCACGTGCCCCAACCCTAGCACGTGTCCGCACCCTCACCTGTGCCCTCAGCCTTGCCGTTCCCTAACCCTAACCCTAGCCCGGAACGGAAACCCACCGGCAGCCCCACACCTTAGCCCCCGCCGTACCCTCATCCTAATCCGTACGCGGACACTGACACGCGCGTCCGCACGTGCCCCGACCCTAGCACGTGTCCGCCCCCTCACCTATGCCCTCAGCCTTGCCGTTCCCTAACCCTAACCCTAGCCCGGAACGGAAACCCACCGGCAGCCCCACACCTTAGCCTCCGCCGTACCCTCATCCTAATCCGTACGCGGACACTGACACGCGCGTCCGCACGTGCCCCGACCCTAGCATGTGTCCGCACCCTCACCTGTGCCCTCAGCCTTGCCGTTCCCTAACCCTAACCCTAGCCCGGAACGGAAACCCACCGGAAGCCCCACACCTTAGCCTCCGCCGTACCCTCATCCTAATCCATACGCGGACACTGACCCACGCATCCGCACGTGCCCCGACCCTAGCACGTGTCCGCACCCTCACCTGTGCCCTCAGCCTTGCCGTTCCCTAACCCTAACCCTAGCCCGGAACGGAAACCCACCGGCAGCCCCACACCTTAGCCTCCGCCGTACCCTCATCCTAATCCGTACGCGGACACTGACCCGCGGGTCCGCACGAGCCCCGACCCTAGCACGTGTCCGCGCCCTCACCTGTGCCCTCAGCCTTGCCGTTCCCTAACCCTAACCCTAGCCCGGAACGGAAACCCACCGGCAGCCCCACACCTTAGCCTCCGCCGTACCCTCATCCTAATCCGTACGCGGACACTGACCCGCGCGTCCGCACGTGCCCCGACCCTAGCACGTGTCCGCACCCTCACCTGTGCCCTCAGCCTTGCCGTTCCCTAACCCTAATCCTAGCCCGGAACGGAAACCCACCGGCAGCCCCACACCTTAGCCTCCGCCGCACGCTCATCCTAATCCATACGCGGACACTGACCCGCGCGTCTGCACGTGCCCCGACACTAGCACGTGTCCGCACCCTCACCTGTGCCCTCAGCCTTGCCGTTCCCTTACCCTAACCCTAGCCCGGAAGGGAAACCCACCGGCAGCCCCACACCTTAGCCCCCGCCGTACCCTCATCCTAATCCGTACGCGGACACTGACACGCGCGTCCGCACATGCCCCGACCCTAGCACGTGTCCGCCCCCTCACCTGTGCCCTCAGCCTTGCTGTTCCCTAACCCTAACCCTAGCCCAGAACGGAAACCCACCGGCAGCCCCACACCTTAGCCTCCACCGTACCTTCATCCTAATCCGTACGCGGACACTGAACCGCGCGTCCTCACATGCCCCGACCCTAGCACGTGTCCGCACCCTGACCTGTGCCCTCAGCCTTGCCGTTCCCTAACCCTAACCCTAGACCGGAACGGAAACCCACCGGCAGCCCCACACCTTAGCCTCCGCCGTACCCTCATCCTAATCCGTACGCGGACACTGACCCGCGCGTCCGCACGTGCCCCGACCCTAGCACGTGTCCGCACCCTCACCTGTGCCCTCAGCCTTGCCGTTCCCTAACCCTAACCCTAGCCCGGAACGGAAACCCACTGGCAGCCCCACACCTTAGCCTCCGCCGTACCCTCATCCTAATCCATACGCGGACACGGACCCGCGCGTCCGCACGGGCCCCGACCGTAGCACGTGTCCGCACCCTCACCTGTGCCCTCAGCCTTGCCGTTCCCTAACCCTAACCCTAACCCGGAACGGAAACCCACTGGCAGCCCCACACCTTAGCCTCCGCCGTACCCTCATCCTAATCCGTACGTGGACACTGACCCGCGCGTCCGCCCGTGCCCCGACCGTAGCACGTGTCCGCACCCTCACCTGTGCCCTCAGCCTTGCCGTTCCCTAACCCTAACCCTAGCCCGGAACGGAAACCCACCGGCAGCCCCACACCTTAGCCGCCGCCATACCCTCATCCTAATCCGTACGCGGACACTGACACGCGCGTCCGCACGTGCCCCGACCCTAGCACGTGTCCGCCCCCTCACCTATGCCCTCAGCCTTGCCGTTCCCTAACCCTAACCCTAGCCCGGAACGGAAACCCACCGGCAGCCCCACACCTTAGCCTCCGCCGTACCCTCATCCTAATCCGTACGCGGACACTGACACGCGCGTCCGCACGTGCCCCGACCCTAGCACGTGTCCGCACCCTCACCTGTGCCCTCAGCCTTGCCGTTCCCTAACCCTAACCCTAGCCCGGAACGGAAACCCACCGGCAGCACCACAGCTTAGCCTCCGCCGTACCCTCATCCTAATCCGTACGCGGACACTGACCCGCGCATCCGCACGTGCCCCGACCCTAGCACGTGTCCGCACCCTCACCTGTGCCCTCAGCCTTGCCGTTCCCTAACCCTAACCCTAGCCCGGAACGGAAACCAACCGGCAGCCCCACACCTTAGCCTCCGCCGTACCCTCATCCTAATCCGTACGCGGACACTGACCCGCGGGTCCGCACGAGCCCCGACCCTAGCACGTGTCCGCACCCTCACCTGTGCCCTCAGCCTTGCCGTTCCCTAACCCTAACCCTAGCCCGGAACGGAAACCCACCGGCAGCCCCACACCTTAGCCTCCGCCGTACCCTCATCCTAATCCGTACGCGGACACTGACCCGCGCGTCCGCACGTGCCCCGACCCTAGCACGTGTCCGCACCCTCACCTGTGCCCTCAGCCTTGCCGTTCCCTAACCCTAATCCTAGCCCGGAACGGAAACCCACCGGCAGCCCCACACCTTAGCCTCCGCCGCACGCTCATCCTAATCCATACGCGGACACTGACCCGCGCGTCTGCACGTGCCCCGACCCTAGCACGTGTTCGCACCCGCACCTGTGCCCTCAGCCTTGCCGTTCCCTAACCCTAACCCTAGCCCGGAACGGAAAACCACCGGCAGCCCCACACCTTAGCCTCCGCCGTACCCTCATCCTAATCCGTACGCGGACACTGACCTGCGCGTCCGCACGTGCCCCGACCCTAGCACGTGTCCGCACCCTCAACTGTGCCCTCAGCCTTGCCGTTCCCTAACCCTAACCCTAGCCCGGAACGGAAACCCACCGGCAGCCCCACACCTTAGCCTCCGCCGTACCCTCATCCTAATCCGTACGCGGACACTGACCCGCGCGTCCGCACGTGCCCCAACCCTAGCACGTGTCCGCACCCTTACCTGTGCCCTCAGCCTTGCCGTTCCCTAACCCTAACCCTAGCCCGGAACGGAAACCCACCGGCAGACCCACACCTTAGCCCCCGCCATACCCTCCTCCTAATCCGTACGCGGACACTGACACGCGCGTCCGCACGTGCCCCGACTCTAGCACGTGTCCGCCCCCTCACCTATGCCCTCTGCCTTGCCGTTCCCTAACCCTAACCCTAGACCGGAACGGAAACCCACCGGCAGCCCCACACCTTAGCCTCCGCCGTACCCTCATCCTAATCCGTACGCGGACACTGACACGCGCGTCCGCACGTGCCCCGACCCTAGCACGTGTCCGCACCCTCACCTGTGCCCTCAGCCTTGCCGTTCCCTAACCCTAACCCTAGCCCGGAACGGAATCCCACCGGCAGCACCACAGCTTAGCCTCCGCCGTACCCTCATCCTAATCCGTACGCGGACACTGACCCGCGCATCCGCACGTGCCCCGACCCTAGCACGTGTCCGCACCCTCACCTGTGCCCTCAGCCTTGCCGTTCCCTAACCCTAACCCTAGCCCGGAACGGAAACCAACCGGCAGCCCCACACCTTAGCTTCCGCCGTACCCTCATCCTAATCCGTACGCGGACACTGACCCGCGGGTCCGCACGAGCCCCGACCCTAGCACGTGTCCGCGCCCTCACCTGTGCCCTCAGCCTTGCCGTTCCCTAACCCTAACCCTAGCCCGGAACGGAAACCCACCGGCAGCCCCACACCTTAGCCTCCGCCGTACCCTCATCCTAATCCGTACGCGGACACTGACCCGCGCGTCCGCACGTGCCCCGACCCTAGCACGTGTCCGCAACCTCACCTGTGCCCTCAGCCTTGCCGTTCCCTAACCCTAATCCTAGCCCGGAACGGAAACCCACCGGCAGCCCCACACCTTAGCCTCCGCCGCACGCTCATCCTAATCCATACGCGGACACTGACCCGCGCGTCTGCACGTGCCCCGACCCTAGCACGTGTTCGCACCCGCACCTGTGCCCTCAGCCTTGCCGTTCCCTAACCCTAACCCTAGCCCGGAACGGAAACCCACCGGCAGCCCCACACCTTAGCCTCCGCCGTACCCTCATCCTAATCCGTACGCGGACACTGACCCGCGCGTCCGCACGTGCCCCGACCCTAGCACGTGTCCGCACCCTCAACTGTGCCCTCAGCCTTGCCGTTCCCTAACCCTAACCCTAGCCCGGAACGGAAACCCACCGGCAGCCCCACACCTTAGCCTCCGCCGTACCCTCATCCTAATCCGTACGCGGACACTGACCCACGCGTCCGCACGTGCCCCGACCCTAGCACGTGACCGCACCCTCACCTGTGCCCTCAGCCTTGCCTTTCCCTAACCCTAACCCTAGCCTGGAACGGAAACCCCCCGGAAGCCCCACACCTTAGCCTCCGCCGTACCCTCATCCTAATCTGTACGCGGACACTGACCCGCGCGTCCGCACGTGCCCCGACCCTAGCACGTGTCCGCACCCTCACCTGTGCCCTCAGCCTTGCCGTTCCCTAACCCTAACCCTAGCCCGGAACGGAAACCCACCGGCAGCCCCACACCTTAGCCCCCGCCGTACCCTCATCCTAATCTGTACGCGGTCAATGACCCGCGCGTCCGCACGTGCCCCAACCCTAGCACGTGTCCGCACCCTCACCTGTGCCCTCAGCCTTGCCGTTCCCTAACCCTAACGCTAGCCCGGAACGGAAACCCACCGGCAGCCCCACACCTTAGCCCCCGCCGTACCCTCATCCTAATCCGTACGCGGACACTGACCCGCGCGTCCGCACGTGCCCCAACCCTAGCACGTGTCCGCACCCTTACCTGTGCCCTCAGCCTTGCCGTTCCCTAACCCTAACCCTAGCCCGGAACGGAAACCCACCGGCAGACCCACACCTTAGCCCCCGCCATACCCTCCTCCTAATCCGTACGCGGACACTGACACGCGCGTCCGCACGTGCCCCGACTCTAGCACGTGTCCGCCCCCTCACCTATGCCCTCTGCCTTGCCGTTCCCTAACCCTAACCCTAGACCGGAACGGAAACCCACCGGCAGCCCCACACCTTAGCCTCCGCCGTACCCTCATCCTAATCCGTACGCGGACACTGACACGCGCGTCCGCACGTGCCCCGACCCTAGCACGTGTCCGCACCCTCACCTGTGCCCTCAGCCTTGCCGTTCCCTAACCCTAACCCTAGCCCGGAACGGAATCCCACCGGCAGCACCACAGCTTAGCCTCCGCCGTACCCTCATCCTAATCCGTACGCAGACACTGACCCGCGCATCCGCACGTGCCCCGACCCTAGCACGTGTCCGCACCCTCACCTGTGCCCTCAGCCTTGCCGTTCCCTAACCCTAACCCTAGCCCGGAACGGAAACCAACCGGCAGCCCCACACCTTAGCTTCCGCCGTACCCTCATCCTAATCCGTACGCGGACACTGACCCGCGGGTCCGCACGAGCCCCGACCCTAGCACGTGTCCGCGCCCTCACCTGTGCCCTCAGCCTTGCCGTTCCCTAACCCTAACCCTAGCCCGGAACGGAAACCCACCGGCAGCCCCACACCTTAGCCTCCGCCGTACCCTCATCCTAATCCGTACGCGGACACTGACCCGCGCGTCCGCACGTGCCCCGACCCTAGCACGTGTCCGCAACCTCACCTGTGCCCTCAGCCTTGCCGTTCCCTAACCCTAATCCTAGCCCGGAACGGAAACCCACCGGCAGCCCCACACCTTAGCCTCCGCCGCACGCTCATCCTAATCCATACGCGGACACTGACCCGCGCGTCTGCACGTGCCCCGACCCTAGCACGTGTTCGCACCCGCACCTGTGCCCTCAGCCTTGCCGTTCCCTAACCCTAACCCTAGCCCGGAACGGAAACCCACCGGCAGCCCCACACCTTAGCCTCCGCCGTACCCTCATCCTAATCCGTACGCGGACACTGACCCGCGCGTCCGCACGTGCCCCGACCCTAGCACGTGTCCGCACCCTCAACTGTGCCCTCAGCCTTGCCGTTCCCTAACCCTAACCCTAGCCCGGAACGGAAACCCACCGGCAGCCCCACACCTTAGCCTCCGCCGTACCCTCATCCTAATCCGTACGCGGACACTGACCCACGCGTCCGCACGTGCCCCGACCCTAGCACGTGACCGCACCCTCACCTGTGCCCTCAGCCTTGCCGTTCCCTAACCCTAACCCTAGCCTGGAACGGAAACCCCCCGGAAGCCCCACACCTTAGCCTCCGCCGTACCCTCATCCTAATCTGTACGCGGACACTGACCCGCGCGTCCGCACGTGCCCCGACCCTAGCACGTGTCCGCACCCTCACCTGTGCCCTCAGCCTTGCCGTTCCCTAACCCTAACCCTAGCCCGGAACGGAAACCCACCGGCAGCCCCACACCTTAGCCCCCGCCGTACCCTCATCCTAATCTGTACGCGGTCAATGACCCGCGCGTCCGCACGTGCCCCAACCCTAGCACGTGTCCGCACCCTCACCTGTGCCCTCAGCCTTGCCGTTCCCTAACCCTAACGCTAGCCCGGAACGGAAACCCACCGGCAGCCCCACACCTTAGCCCCCGCCGTACCCTCATCCTAATCCGTACGCGGACACTGACACGCGCGTCCGCACGTGCCCCGACCCTAGCACGTGTCCGCCCCCTCACCTATGCCCTCAGCCTTGCCGTTCCCTAACCCTAACCCTAGCCCGGAACGGAAACCCACCGGCAGCCCCACACCTTAGCCTCCGCCGTACCCTCATCCTAATCCGTACGCGGACACTGACACGCGCGTCCGCACGTGCCCCGACCCTAGCACGTGTCCGCACCCTCACCTGTGCCCTCAGCCTTGCCGTTCCCTAACCCTAACCCTAGCCCGGAACGGAAACCCACCGGCAGCCCCACACCTTAGCCGCCGCCATACCCTCATCCTAATCCGTACGCGGACACTGACACGCGCGTCCGCACGTGCCCCGACCCTAGCACGTGTCCGCCCCCTCACCTATGCCCTCAGCCTTGCCGTTCCCTAACCCTAACCCTAGCCCGGAACGGAAACCCACCGGCAGCCCCACACCTTAGCCTCCGCCGTACCCTCATCCTAATCCGTACGCGGACACTGACACGCGCGTCCGCACGTGCCCCGACCCTAGCACGTGTCCGCACCCTCACCTGTGCCCTCAGCCTTGCCGTTCCCTAACCCTAACCCTAGCCCGGAACGGAAACCCACCGGCAGCACCACAGCTTAGCCTCCGCCGTACCCTCATCCTAATCCGTACGCGGACACTGACCCGCGCATCCGCACGTGCCCCGACCCTAGCACGTGTCCGCACCCTCACCTGTGCCCTCAGCCTTGCCGTTCCCTAACCCTAACCCTAGCCCGGAACGGAAACCAACCGGCAGCCCCACACCTTAGCCTCCGCCGTACCCTCATCCTAATCCGTACGCGGACACTGACCCGCGGGTCCGCACGAGCCCCGACCCTAGCACGTGTCCGCACCCTCACCTGTGCCCTCAGCCTTGCCGTTCCCTAACCCTAACCCTAGCCCGGAACGGAAACCCACCGGCAGCCCCACACCTTAGCCTCCGCCGTACCCTCATCCTAATCCGTACGCGGACACTGACCCGCGCGTCCGCACGTGCCCCGACCCTAGCACGTGTCCGCACCCTCACCTGTGCCCTCAGCCTTGCCGTTCCCTAACCCTAATCCTAGCCCGGAACGGAAACCCACCGGCAGCCCCACACCTTAGCCTCCGCCGCACGCTCATCCTAATCCATACGCGGACACTGACCCGCGCGTCTGCACGTGCCCCGACCCTAGCACGTGTTCGCACCCGCACCTGTGCCCTCAGCCTTGCCGTTCCCTAACCCTAACCCTAGCCCGGAACGGAAAACCACCGGCAGCCCCACACCTTAGCCTCCGCCGTACCCTCATCCTAATCCGTACGCGGACACTGACCTGCGCGTCCGCACGTGCCCCGACCCTAGCACGTGTCCGCACCCTCAACTGTGCCCTCAGCCTTGCCGTTCCCTAACCCTAACCCTAGCCCGGAACGGAAACCCACCGGCAGCCCCACACCTTAGCCTCCGCCGTACCCTCATCCTAATCCGTACGCGGACACTGACCCGCGCGTCCGCACGTGCCCCAACCCTAGCACGTGTCCGCACCCTTACCTGTGCCCTCAGCCTTGCCGTTCCCTAACCCTAACCCTAGCCCGGAACGGAAACCCACCGGCAGACCCACACCTTAGCCCCCGCCATACCCTCATCCTAATCCGTACGCGGACACTGACACGCGCGTCCGCACGTGCCCCGACTCTAGCACGTGTCCGCCCCCTCACCTATGCCCTCTGCCTTGCCGTTCCCTAACCCTAACCCTAGCCCGGAACGGAAACCCACCGGCAGCCCCACACCTTAGCCTCCGCCGTACCCTCATCCTAATCCGTACGCGGACACTGACCCACGCGTCCGCACGTGCCCCGACCCTAGCACGTGACCGCACCCTCACCTGTGCCCTCAGCCTTGCCGTTCCCTAACCCTAACCCTAGCCTGGAACGGAAACCCCCCGGAAGCCCCACACCTTAGCCTCCGCCGTACCCTCATCCTAATCTGTACGCGGACACTGACCCGCGCGTCCGCACGTGCCCCGACCCTAGCACGTGTCCGCACCCTCACCTGTGCCCTCAGCCTTGCCGTTCCCTAACCCTAACCCTAGCCCGGAACGGAAACCCACCGGCAGCCCCACACCTTAGCCCCCGCCGTACCCTCATCCTAATCTGTACGCGGTCAATGACCCGCGCGTCCGCACGTGCCCCAACCCTAGCACGTGTCCGCACCCTCACCTGTGCCCTCAGCCTTGCCGTTCCCTAACCCTAACGCTAGCCCGGAACGGAAACCCACCGGCAGCCCCACACCTTAGCCCCCGCCGTACCCTCATCCTAATCCGTACGCGGACACTGACACGCGCGTCCGCACGTGCCCCGACCCTAGCACGTGTCCGCCCCCTCACCTATGCCCTCAGCCTTGCCGTTCCCTAACCCTAACCCTAGCCCGGAACGGAAACCCACCGGCAGCCCCACACCTTAGCCTCCGCCGTACCCTCATCCTAATCCGTACGCGGACACTGACACGCGCGTCCGCACGTGCCCCGACCCTAGCACGTGTCCGCACCCTCACCTGTGCCCTCAGCCTTGCCGTTCCCTAACCCTAACCCTAGCCCGGAACGGAAACCCACCGGCAGCCCCACAGCTTAGCCCCCGCCGTACCCTCATCCTAATCCGTACGCGGACACTGACCCGCGCGTCCACACGTGCCCCAACCCTAGCACGTGTCCGCACCCTCACCTGTGCCCTCAGCCTTGCCGTTCCCTAACCCTAACCCTAGCCCGGAACGGAAACCCACCGGCAGCCCCACACCTTAGCCCCCGCCGTACCCTCATCCTAATCCGTACGCGGACACTGACACGCGCGTCCGCACGTGCCCCGACCCTAGCACGTGTCCGCCCCCTCACCTATGCCCTCAGCCTTGCCGTTCCCTAACCCTAACCCTAGCCCGGAACGGAAACCCACCGGCAGCCCCACACCTTAGCCTCCGCCGTACCCTCATCCTAATCCGTACGCGGACACTGACACGCGCGTCCGCACGTGCCCCGACCCTAGCATGTGTCCGCACCCTCACCTGTGCCCTCAGCCTTGCCGTTCCCTAACCCTAACCCTAGCCCGGAACGGAAACCCACCGGAAGCCCCACACCTTAGCCTCCGCCGTACCCTCATCCTAATCCATACGCGGACACTGACCCACGCATCCGCACGTGCCCCGACCCTAGCACGTGTCCGCACCCTCACCTGTGCCCTCAGCCTTGCCGTTCCCTAACCCTAACCCTAGCCCGGAACGGAAACCCACCGGCAGCCCCACACCTTAGCCTCCGCCGTACCCTCATCCTAATCCGTACGCGGACACTGACCCGCGGGTCCGCACGAGCCCCGACCCTAGCACGTGTCCGCGCCCTCACCTGTGCCCTCAGCCTTGCCGTTCCCTAACCCTAACCCTAGCCCGGAACGGAAACCCACCGGCAGCCCCACACCTTAGCCTCCGCCGTACCCTCATCCTAATCCGTACGCGGACACTGACCCGCGCGTCCGCACGTGCCCCGACCCTAGCACGTGTCCGCACCCTCACCTGTGCCCTCAGCCTTGCCGTTCCCTAACCCTAATCCTAGCCCGGAACGGAAACCCACCGGCAGCCCCACACCTTAGCCTCCGCCGCACGCTCATCCTAATCCATACGCGGACACTGACCCGCGCGTCTGCACGTGCCCCGACACTAGCACGTGTCCGCACCCTCACCTGTGCCCTCAGCCTTGCCGTTCCCTTACCCTAACCCTAGCCCGGAAGGGAAACCCACCGGCAGCCCCACACCTTAGCCCCCGCCGTACCCTCATCCTAATCCGTACGCGGACACTGACACGCGCGTCCGCACGTGCCCCGACCCTAGCACGTGTCCGCCCCCTCACCTGTGCCCTCAGCCTTGCTGTTCCCTAACCCTAACCCTAGCCCAGAACGGAAACCCACCGGCAGCCCCACACCTTAGCCTCCACCGTACCTTCATCCTAATCCGTACGCGGACACTGACCCACGCGTCCGCACGTGCCCCGACCCTAGCACGTGTCCGCACCCTCACCTGTGCCCTCAGCCTTGCCGTTCCCTAACCCTAACCCTAGCCCGGAACGGAAACCCACCGGCAGCCCAACAGCTTAGCCTCCGCCGTACCCTCATCCTAATCCGTACGCGGACACTGACCCGCGCGTCCGCACGTGCCCCGACCCTAGCACGTGTCCGCACCCTCACCTGTGCTCTCAGCCTTGCCGTTCCCTAACCCTACCCCTAGCCCGGAACGGAAACCCACCGGCAGCCCCACAGCTTAGCCTCCGCCGTACCCTCATCCTAATCCGTACGCGGACACTGACCCGCGCGTCCGCACGTGCCCCGACCCTAGCACGTGTCCGCACCCTCACCTGTGCCCTCAGCCTTGCCGTTCCCTAACCCTAACCCTAGCCCGGAACGGAAACCCACCGGCAGCCCCACACCTTAGCCTCCGCCGTACACTCATCCAAATCCGTACGCGGACACTGACCCGCGCGTCCGCACGTGCCCCGACCCTAGTACGTGTCCGCACCCTCACCTGTGCCCTCAGCCTTGCCGTTCCTTAACCCTAACCCTAGCCCGGAACGGAAACCCACCGGCAGCTCCACACCTTAGCCTCCGCCGTACCCTCATCCTAATCCGTACGCGGACACGGACCCGCGCGTCCGCACGTGCCCCGACCCTAGCACGTGTCCGCACCCTCGCCTGTGCCCTCAGCCTTGCCGTTCCCTAACCCTAACCCTAGCCCGGAACGGAAACCCACCGGCAGCACCACAGCTTAGCCTCCGCCGTACCCTCATCCTAATCCATACGCGGACACTGACCCGCGCATCCGCACGTGCCCCGACCCTAGCACGTGTCCGCAACCTCACCTGTGCCCTCAGCCTTGCCGTTCCCTAACCCTAACCCTAGCCCGGAACGGAAACCCACCGGCAGCCCCACACCTTAGCCTCCGCCGTACCCTCATCCTAATCCGTACGCGGACACTGACCCGCGGGTCCGCACGAGCCCCGACCCTAGCACGTGTCCGCGCCCTCACCTGTGCCCTCAGCCTTGCCGTTCCCTAACCCTAACCCTAGCCCGGAACGGAAACCCACCGGCAGCCCCACACCTTAGCCTCCGCCGTACCCTCATCCTAATCCGTACGCGGACACTGACCCGCGGGTCCGCACAAGCCCCGACCCTAGCACGTGTCCGCGCCCTCACCTGTGCCCTCAGCCTTGCCGTTCCCTAACCCTAACCCTAGCCCGGAACGGAAACCCACCGGCAGACCCACACCTTAGCCTCCGCCGTACCCTCATCCTAATCCGTACGCGGACACTGACCCGCGCGTCCGCACGTGCCCCGACCCTAGCACGTGTCCGCACCCTCACCTGTGCCCTCAGCCTTGCCGTTCCCTAACCCTAATCCTAGCCCGGAACGGAAACCCACCGGCAGCCCCACACCTTAGCCTCCGCCGCACGCTCATCCTATTCCATACGCGGACACTGACCCGCGCGTCTGCACGTGCCCCGACCCTAGCACGTGTCCGCACCCTCACCTGTGCCCTCAGCCTTGCCGTTCCCTAACCCTAACCCTAGCCCGGAACGGAAACCCACCGGCAGCCCCACACCTTAGCCTCCGCCGTACCCTCATCCTAATCTGTACGCGGACACTGACCCGCGCGTCCGCACATGCCCCGACCCTAGCACGTGTCCGCACCCTCAACTGTGCCCTCAGCCTTGCCGTTCCCTAACCCTAACCCTAGCCCGGAACGGAAACCCACCGGCAGCCCCACACCTTAGCCTCCGCCGTACCCTCATCCTAATCCGTACGCGGACACTGACCCGCGCGTCCGCACGTGCCCCAACCCTAGCACGTGACCGCACCCTCACCTGTGCCCTCAGCCTTGCCGTTCCCTAACCCTAACCCTAGCCCGGAACGGAAACCCACCGGAAGCCCCACACCTTAGCCTCCGCCGTAACCTCATCCTAATCCGTACGCGGACACTGACCTGTGCGTCCGCACGTGCCCCGACCCTAGCACGTGTCCGCACCCTCACCTGTGCCCTCAGCCTTGCCGTTCCCTAACCCTAACCCTAGCCCGGAAAGGAAACCCACCGGCAGCCCCACACCTTAGCCCCCGCCGTACCCTCATCCTAATCCGTACGCGGACAGTGACCCGCGCGTCCGCACGTGCCCCGACCCTAGCACGTGTCCGCACCCTCACCTGTGCCCTCAGCCTTGCCGTTCCCTAACCCTAACCCTAGCCCGGAACGGAAACCCACCGGCAGCCCCACACCTTAGCCCCCGCCGTACCCTCATCCTAATCTGTACGCGGACACTGACACGCGCGTCCGCACGTGCCCCAACCCTAGCACGTGTCCGCACCCTCACCTGTGCCCTCAGCCTTGCCGTTCCCTAACCCTAACGCTAGCCCGGAACGGAAACCCACCGGCAGCCCCACACCTTAGCCCCCGCCGTACCCTCATCCTAATCCGTACGCGGACACTGACACGCGGGTCCGCACGTGCCCCGACCCTAGCACGTGTCCGCCCCCTCACCTATGCCCTCAGCCTTGCCGTTCCCTAACCCTAACGCTAGCCCGGAACGGAAACCCACCGGCAGCCCCACACCTTAGCCCCCGCCGTACCCTCATCCTAATCCGTACGCGGACACTGACACGCGGGTCCGCACGTGCCCCGACCCTAGCACGTGTCCGCCCCCTCACCTATGCCCTCAGCCTTGCCGTTCCCTAACCCTAACCCTAGCCCGGAACGGAAACCCACCGGCAGCCCCACACCTTAGCCTCCGCCGTACCCTCATCCTAATCCGTACGCGGACACTGACACGCGCGTCCGCACGTGCCCCGACCCTAGCACGTGTCCGCACCCTCACCTGTGCCCTCAGCCTTGCCGTTCCCTAACCCTAACCCTAGCCCGGAACGGAAACCCACCGGCAGCCCCACAGCTTAGCCCCCGCCGTACCCTCATCCTAATCCGTACGCGGACACTGACCCGCGCGTCCGCACGTGCCCCAACCCTAGCACGTGTCCGCACCCTCACCTGTGCCCTCAGCCTTGCCGTTCCCTAACCCTAACCCTAGCCCGGAACGTAAACCCACCGGCAGCCCCACACCTTAGCCCCCGCCGTACCCTCATCCTAATCCGTACGTGGACACTGACACGCGCGTCCGCACGTGCCCCGACCCTAGCACGTGTCCGCCCCCTCACCTATGCCCTCAGCCTTGCCGTTCCCTAACCCTAACCCTAGCCCGGAACGGAAACCCACCGGCAGCCCCACACCTTAGCCTCCGCCGTACCCTCATCCTAATCCGTACGCGGACACTGACACGCGCGTCCGCACGTGCCCCGACCCTAGCACGTGTCCGCACCCTCACCTGTGCCCTCAGCCTTGCCGTTCCCTAACCCTAACCCTAGCCCGGAACGGAAACCCACCGGAAACCCCACACCTTAGCCTCCGCCGTACCCTCATCCTAATCCATACGCGGACACTGACCCGCGCATCCGCACGTGCCCCGACCCTAGCACGTGTCCGCACCCTCACCTGTGCCCTCAGCCTTGCCGTTCCCTAACCCTAACCCTAGCCCGGAACGGAAACCCACCGGCAGCCCCACACCTTAGCCTCCGCCGTACCCTCATCCTAATCCGTACGCGGACACTGACCCGCGGGTCCGCACGAGCCCCGACCCTAGCACGTGTCCGCGCCCTCACCTGTGCCCTCAGCCTTGCCGTTCCCTAACCCTAACCCTAGCCCGGAACGGAAACCCACCGGCAGCCCCACACCTTAGCCTCCGCCGTACCCTCATCCTAATCCGTACGCGGACACTGACCCGCGCGTCCGCACGTGCCCCGACCCTAGCACGTGTCCGCACCCTCACCTGTGCCCTCAGCCTTGCCGTTCCCTAACCCTAATCCTAGCCCGGAACGGAAACCCACCGGCAGCCCCACACCTTAGCCTCCGCCGCACGCTCATCCTAATCCATACGCGGACACTGACCCGCGCGTCTGCACGTGCCCCGACCCTAGCACGTGTCCGCACCCTCACCTGTGCCCTCAGCCTTGCCGTTCCCTTACCCTAACCCTAGCCCGGAAGGGAAACCCACCGGCAGCCCCACACCTTAGCCCCCGCCGTACCCTCATCCTAATCCGTACGCGGACACTGACACGCGCGTCCGCACGTGCCCCGACCCTAGCACGTGTCCGCCCCCTCACCTGTGCCCTCAGCCTTGCTGTTCCCTAACCCTAACCCTAGCCCAGAACGGAAACCCACCGGCAGCCCCACACCTTAGCCTCCACCGTACCTTCATCCTAATCCGTACGCGGACACTGACCCGCGCGTCCGCACGTGCCCCGACCCTAGCACGTGTCCGCACCCTCACCTGTGCCCTCAGCCTTGCCGTTCCCTAACCCTAACCCTAGCCCGGAACGGAAACCCACCGGCAGCCCAACAGCTTAGCCTCCGCCGTACCCTCATCCTAATCCGTACGCGGACACTGACCCGCGCGTCCGCACGTGCCCCGACCCTAGCACGTGTCCGCACCCTCACCTGTGCTCTCAGCCTTGCCGTTCCCTAACCCTAACCCTAGCCCGGAACGGAAACCCACCGGCAGCCCCACAGCTTAGCCTCCGCCGTACCCTCATCCTAATCCGTACGCGGACACTGACCCGCGCGTCCGCACGTGCCCCGACCCTAGCACGTGTCCGCACCCTCACCTGTGCCCTCAGCCTTGCCGTTCCCTAACCCTAACCCTAGACCGGAACGGAAACCCACCGGCAGCCCCACACCTTAGCCTCCGCCGTACACTCATCCAAATCCGTACGCGGACACTGACCCGCGCGTCCGCACGTGCCCCGACCCTAGTACGTGTCCGCACCCTCACCTGTGCCCTCAGCCTTGCCGTTCCTTAACCCTAACCCTAGCCCGGAACGGAAACCCACCGGCAGCTCCACACCTTAGCCTCCGCCGTACCCTCATCCTAATCCGTACGCGGACACGGACCCGCGCGTCCGCACGTGCCCCGACCCTAGCACGTGTCCGCACCCTCGCCTGTGCCCTCAGGCTTGCCGTTCCCTAACCCTAACCCTAGCCCGGAACGGAAACCCACCGGCAGCACCACAGCTTAGCCTCCGCCGTACCCTCATCCTAATCCATACGCGGACACTGACCCGCGCATCCGCACGTGCCCCGACCCTAGCACGTGTCCGCACCCTCACCTGTGCCCTCAGCCTTGCCGTTCCCTAACCCTAACCCTAGCCCGGAACGGAAACCCACCGGCAGCCCCACACCTTAGCCTCCGCCGTACCCTCATCCTAATCCGTACGCGGACACTGACCCGCGGGTCCGCACGAGCCCCGACCCTAGCACGTGTCCGCGCCCTCACCTGTGCCCTCAGCCTTGCCGTTCCCTAACCCTAACCCTAGCCCGGAACGGAAACCCACCGGCAGCCCCACACCTTAGCCTCCGCCGTACCCTCATCCTAATCCGTACGCGGACACTGACCCGCGGGTCCGCACAAGCCCCGACCCTAGCACGTGTCCGCGCCCTCACCTGTGCCCTCAGCCTTGCCGTTCCCTAACCCTAACCCTAGCCCGGAACGGAAACCCACCGGCAGACCCACACCTTAGCCTCCGCCGTACCCTCATCCTAATCCGTACGCGGACACTGACCCGCACGTCCGCACGTGCCCCGACCCTAGCACGTGTCCGCACCCTCATCTGTGCCCTCAGCCTTGCCGTTCCCTAACCCTAATCCTAGCCCGGAATGGAAACCCACCGGCAGCCCCACACCTTAGCCTCCGCCGCACGCTCATCCTATTCCATACGCGGACACTGACCCGCGCGTCTGCACGTGCCCCGACCCTAGCACGTGTCCGCACCCTCACCTGTGCCCTCAGCCTTGCCGTTCCCTAACCCTAACCCTAGCCCGGAACGGAAACCCACCGGCAGCCCCACACCTTAGCCTCCGCCGTACCCTCATCCTAATCTGTGCGCGGACACTGACCCGCGCGTCCGCACATGCCCCGACCCTAGCACGTGTCCGCACCCTCAACTGTGCCGTCAGCCTTGCCGTTCCCTAACCCTAACCCTAGCCCGGAACGGAAACCCACCGGCAGCCCCACACCTTAGCCTCCGCCGTACCCTCATCCTAATCCGTACGCGGACACTGACCCGCGCGTCCGCACGTGCCCCGACCCTAGCACGTGACCGCACCCTCACCTGTGCCCTCAGCCTTGCCGTTCCCTAACCCTAACCCTAGCCCGGAACGGAAACCCACCGGAAGCCCCACACCTTAGCCTCCGCCGTAACCTCATCCTAATCCGTACGCGGACACTGACCTGCGCGTCCGCACGTGCCCCGACCCTAGCACGTGTCCGCACCCTCACCTGTGCCCTCAGCCTTGCCGTTCCCTAACCCTAACCCTAGCCCGGAAAGGAAACCCACCGGCAGCCCCACACCTTAGCCCCCGCCGTACCCTCATCCTAATCCGTACGCGGACAGTGACCCGCGCGTCCGCACGTGCCCCGACCCTAGCACGTGTCCGCACCCTCACCTGTGCCCTCAGCCTTGCCGTTCCCTAACCCTAACCCTAGCCCGGAACAGAAACCCACCGGCAGCCCCACAGCTTAGCCCCCGCCGTACCCTCATCCTAATCCGTACGCGGACACTGACCCGCGCGTCCGCACGTGCCCCAACCCTAGCACGTGTCCGCACCCTCACCTGTGCCCTCAGCCTTGCCGTTCCCTAACCCTAACCCTAGCCCGGAACGGAAACCCACCGGCAGCCCCACACCTTAGCCCCCGCCGTACCCTCATCCTAATCCGTACGTGGACACTGACACGCGCGTCCGCACGTGCCCCGACCCTAGCACGTGTCCGCCCCCTCACCTATGCCCTCAGCCTTGCCGTTCCTTAACCCTAACCCTAGCCCGGAACGGAAACCCACCGGCAGCCCCACACCTTAGCCTCCGCCGTACCCTCATCCTAATCCGTACGCGGACACTGACACGCGCGTCCGCACGTGCCCCGACCCTAGCACGTGTCCGCACCCTCACCTGTGCCCTCAGCCTTGCCGTTCCCTAACCCTAACCCTAGCCCGGAACGGAAACCCACCGGAAGCCCCACACCTTAGCCTCCGCCGTACCCTCATCCTAATCCATACGCGGACACTGACCCACGCATCCGCACGTGCCCCGACCCTAGCACGTGTCCGCACCCTCACCTGTGCCCTCAGCCTTGCCGTTCCCTAACCCTAACCCTAGCCCGGAACGGAAACCCACCGGCAGCCCCACACCTTAGCCTCCGCCGTACCCTCATCCTAATCCGTACGCGGACACTGACCCGCGGGTCCGCACGAGCCCCGACCCTAGCACGTGTCCGCGCCCTCACCTGTGCCCTCAGCCTTGCCGTTCCCTAACCCTAACCCTAGCCCGGAACGGAAACCCACCGGCAGCCCCACACCTTAGCCTCCGCCGTACCCTCATCCTAATCCGTACGCGGACACTGACCCGCGCGTCCGCACGTGCCCCGACCCTAGCACGTGTCCGCACCCTCACCTGTGCCCTCAGCCTTGCCGTTCCCTAACCCTAATCCTAGCCCGGAATGGAAACCCACCGGCAGCCCCACACCTTAGCCTCCGCCGCACGCTCATCCTAATCCATACGCGGACACTGACCCGCGCGTCTGCACGTGCCCCGACCCTAGCACGTGTCCGCACCCTCACCTGTGCCCTCAGCCTTGCCGTTCCCTTACCCTAACCCTAGCCCGGAAGGGAAACCCACCGGCAGCCCCACACCTTAGCCCCCGCCGTACCCTCATCCTAATCCGTACGCGGACACTGACACGCGCGTCCGCACGTGCCCCGACCCTAGCACGTGTCCGCCCCCTCACCTGTGCCCTCAGCCTTGCTGTTCCCTAACCCTAACCCTAGCCCAGAACGGAAACCCACCGGCAGCCCCACACCTTAGCCTCCACCGTACCTTCATCCTAATCCGTACGCGGACACTGACCCGCGCGTCCGCACGTGCCCCGACCCTAGCACGTGTCCGCACCCTCACCTGTGCCCTCAGCCTTGCCGTTCCCTAACCCTAACCCTAGCCCGGAACGGAAACCCACCGGCAGCCCAACAGCTTAGCCTCCGCCGTACCCTCATCCTAATCCGTACGCGGACACTGACCCGCGCGTCCGCACGTGCCCCGACCCTAGCACGTGTCCGCACCCTCACCTGTGCTCTCAGCCTTGCCGTTCCCTATCCCTAACCCTAGCCCGGAACGGAAACCCACCGGCAGCCCCACAGCTTAGCCTCCGCCGTACCCTCATCCTAATCCGTACGCGGACACTGACCCGCGCGTCCGCACGTGCCCCGACCCTAGCACGTGTCCGCACCTTCACCTGTGCCCTCAGCCTTGCCGTTCCCTAACCCTAACCCTAGCCCGGAACGGAAACCCACCGGCAGCCCCACACCTTAGCCTCCGCCGTACACTCATCCAAATCCGTACGCGGACACTGACCCGCGCGTCCGCACGTGCCCCGACCCTAGTACGTGTCCGCACCCTCACCTGTGCCCTCAGCCTTGCCGTTCCTTAACCCTAACCCTAGCCCGGAACGGAAACCCACCGGCAGCTCCACACCTTAGCCTCCGCCGTACCCTCATCCTAATCCGTACGCGGACACGGACCCGCGCGTCCGCACGTGCCCCGACCCTAGCACGTGTCCGCACCCTCGCCTGTGCCCTCAGCCTTGCCGTTCCCTAACCCTAACCCTAGCCCGGAACGGAAACCCACCGGCAGCACCACAGCTTAGCCTCCGCCGTACCCTCATCCTAATCCATACGCGGACACTGACCCGCGCATCCGCACGTGCCCCGACCCTAGCACGTGTCCGCACCCTCACCTGTGCCCTCAGCCTTGCCGTTCCCTAACCCTAACCCTAGCCCGGAACGGAAACCCACCGGCAGCCCCACACCTTAGCCTCCGCCGTACCCTCATCCTAATCCGTACGCGGACACTGACCCGCGGGTCCGCACGAGCCCCGACCCTAGCACGTGTCCGCGCCCTCACCTGTGCCCTCAGCCTTGCCGTTCCCTAACCCTAACCCTAGCCCGGAACGGAAACCCACCGGCAGCCCCACACCTTAGCCTCTGCCGTACCCTCATCCTAATCCGTACGCGGACACTGACCCGCGGGTCCGCACAAGCCCCGACCCTAGCACGTGTCCGCGCCCTCACCTGTGCCCTCAGCCTTGCCGTTCCCTAACCCTAACCCTAGCCCGGAACGGAAACCCACCGGCAAACCCACACCTTAGCCTCCACCGTACCCTCATCCTAATCCGTACGCGGACACTGACCCGCGCGTCCGCACGTGCCCCGACCCTAGCACGTGTCCGCACCCTCACCTGTGCCCTCAGCCTTGCCGTTCCCTAACCCTAATCCTAGCCCGGAACGGAAACCCACCGGCAGCCCCACACCTTAGCCTCCGCCGCACGCTCATCCTATTCCATACGCGGACACTGACCCGCGCGTCTGCACGTGCCCCGACCCTAGCACGTGTCCGCACCCTCACCTGTGCCCTCAGCCTTGCCGTTCCCTAACACTAACCCTAGCCCGGAACGGAAACCCACCGGCAGCCCCACACCTTAGCCTCCGCCGTACCCTCATCCTAATCTGTACGCGGACACTGACCCGCGCGTCCGCACATGCCCCGACCCTAGCACGTGTCCGCACCCTCAACTGTGCCCTCAGCCTTGCCGTTCCCTAACCCTAACCCTAGCCCGGAACGGAAACCCACCGGCAGCCCCACACCTTAGCCTCCACCGTACCCTCATCCTAATCCGTACGCGGACACTGACCCGCGCGTCCGCACGTGCCCCGACCCTAGCACGTGACCGCACCCTCACCTGTGCCCTCAGCCTTGCCGTTCCCTAACCCTAACCCTAGCCCGGAACGGAAACCCACCGGAAGCCCCACACCTTAGCCTCCGCCGTAACCTCATCCTAATCCGTACGCGGACACTGACCTGCGCGTCCGCACGTGCCCCGACCCTAGCACGTGTCCGCACCCTCACCTGTGCCCTCAGCCTTGCCGTTCCCTAACCCTAACCCTAGCCCGGAAAGGAAACCCACCGGCAGCCCCACACCTTAGCCCCCGCCGTACCCTCATCCTAATCCGTACGCGGACAGTGACCCGCGCGTCCGCACGTGCCCCGACCCTAGCACGTGTCCGCACCCTCACCTGTGCCCTCAGCCTTGCCGTTCCCTAACCCTAACCCTAGCCCGGAATGGAAACCCACCGGCAGCCCCACACCTTAGCCCCCGCCGTACCCTCATCCTAATCCGTACGCGGACACTGACCCGCGCGTCCGCACGTGCCCCGACCCTAGCACGTGTCCGCACCCTCACCTGTGCCCTCAGCCTTGCTGTTCCCTAACCCTAACCCTAGCCCAGAACGGAAACCCACCGGCAGCCCCACACCTTAGCCTCCGCCGTACCTTCATCCTAATCCGTACGCGGACACTGACCCGCGCGTCCGCACATGCCCCGACCCTAGCACGTGTCCGCACCCTCACCTGTGCCCTCAGCCTTGCCGTTCCCTAACCCTAACCCTAGCCCGGAACGGAAACCCACCGGCAGCCCAACAGCTTAGCCTCCGCCGTACCCTCATCCTAATCCGTACGCAGACACTGACCCGCGCGTCCGCACGTGCCCCGACCCTAGCACGTGTCCGCACCCTCACCTGTTCCCTCAGCCTTGCCGTTCCCTAACCCTAACCCTAGCCCGTAACGGAAACCCACCGGCAGCCCCACAGCTTAGCCTCCGCCGTACCCTCATCCTAATCCGTACGCGGACACTGACCCGCGCGTCCGCACGTGCCCCTACCCTAGCACGTGTCCGCACCCTCACCTGTGCCCTCAGCCTTGCCGTTCCCTAACCCTAACCCTAGCCCGGAACGGAAACCCACCGGCAGCCCCACACCTTAGCCTCCGCCGTACACTCATCCTAATCCGTACGCGGACACTGACCCGCGCGTCCGCACGTGCCCCGACCCTAGTACGTGTCCGCACCCTCACCTGTGCCCTCAGCCTTGCCGTTCCTTAACCCTAATCCTAGCCCGGAACGGAAACCCACTGGCAGCCCCACACCTTAGCCTCCGCCGCACGCTCATCCTAATCCATACGCGGACACTGACCCGCGCGTCTGCACGTGCCCCGACCCTAGCACGTGTTCGCACCCTCACCTGTGCCCTCAGCCTTGCCGTTCCCTAACCCTAACCCTAGCCCGGAACGGAAACCCACCGGCAGCCCCACACCTTAGCCTCCGCCGTACCCTCATCCTAATCTGTACGCGGACACTGACCCGCGCGTCCGCACATGCCCCGACCCTAGCACGTGTCCGCACCCTCAACTGTGCCCTCAGCCTTGCCGTTCCCTAACCCTAACCCTAGCCCGGAACGGAAACCCACCGGCAGCCCCACACCTTACCCTCCGCCGTACCCTCATCCTAATCCGTACGCGGACACTGACCCGCGCGTCCGCACGTGCCCCGACCCTAGCACGTGACCGCACCCTCACCTGTGCCCTCAGCCTTGCCGTTCCCTAACCCTAACCCTAGCCCGGAACGGAAACCCACCGGAAGCCCCACACCTTAGCCTCCGCCGTACCCTCATCCTAATCCGTACGCGGACACTGACCTGCGCGTCCGCACGTGCCCCGACCCTAGCACGTGTCCGCACCCTCACCTGTGCCCTCAGCCTTGCCGTTCCCTAACCCTAACCCTAGCCCGGAAAGGAAACCCACCGGCAGCCCCACACCTTAGCCCCCGCCGTACCCTCATCCTAATCCGTACGCGGACAGTGACCCGCGCGTCCGCACGTGCCCCGACCCTAGCACGTGTCCGCACCCTCACCTGTGCCCTCAGCCTTGCCGTTCCCTAACCCTAACCCTAGCCCGGAACGGAAACCCACCGGCAGCCCCACACATTAGCCCCCGCCGTACCCTCATCCTAATCCGTACGCGGACAGTGACCCGCGCGTCCGCACGTGCCCCGACCCTAGCACGTGTCCGCACCCTCACCTGTGCCCTCAGCCTTGCCGTTCCCTAACCCTAACCCTAGCCCGGAACGGAAACCCACCGGCAGCCCCACACCTTAGCCCCCGCCGTACCCTCATCCTAATCCGTACGCGGACACTGACCCGCGCGTCCGCACGTGCCCCGACCCTAGCACGTGTCCGCACCCTCACCTGTGCCCTCAGCCTTGCTGTTCCCTAACCCTAACCCTAGCCCAGAACGGAAACCCACCGGCAGCCCCACACCTTAGCCTCCGCCGTACCTTCATCCTAATCCGTACGCGGACACTGACCCGCGCGTCCGCACGTGCCCCGACCCTAGCACGTGTCCGCACCCTCACCTGTGCCCTCAGCCTTGCCGTTCCCTAACCCTAACCCTAGCCCGGAACGGAAACCCACCGGCAGCCCAACAGCTTAGCCTCCGCCGTACCCTCATCCTAATCCGTACGCAGACACTGACCCGCGCGTCCGCACGTGCCCCGACCCTAGCACGTGTCCGCACCCTCACCTGTTCCCTCAGCCTTGCCGTTCCCTAACCCTAACCCTAGCCCGGAACGGAAACCCACCGGCAGCCCCACAGCTTAGCCTCCGCCGTACCCTCATCCTAATCCGTACGCGGACACTGACCCGCGCGTCCGCACGTGCCCCGACCCTAGCACGTGTCCGCACCCTCACCTGTGCCCTCAGCCTTGCCGTTCCCTAACCCTAACCCTAGCCCGGAACGGAAACCCACCGGCAGCCCCACACCTTAGCCTCCGCCGTACACTCATCCTAATCCGTACGCGGACACTGACCCGCGCGTCCGCACGTGCCCCGACCCTAGTACGTGTCCGCACCCTCACCTGTGCCCTCAGCCTTGCCGTTCCTTAACCCTAATCCTAGCCCGGAACGGAAACCCACTGGCAGCCCCACACCTTAGCCTCCGCCGCACGCTCATCCTAATCCATACGCGGACACTGACCCGCGCGTCTGCACGTGCCCCGACCCTAGCACGTGTTCGCACCCTCACCTGTGCCCTCAGCCTTGCCGTTCCCTAACCCTAACCCTAGCCCGGAACGGAAACCCACCGGCAGCCCCACACCTTAGCCTCCGCCGTACCCTCATCCTAATCTGTACGCGGACACTGACCCGCGCGACCGCACATGCCCCGACCCTAGCACGTGTCCGCACCCTCAACTGTGCCCTCAGCCTTGCCGTTCCCTAACCCTAACCCTAGCCCGGAACGGAAACCCACCGGCAGCCCCACACCTTAGCCTCCGCCGTACCCTCATCCTAATCCGTACGCGGACACTGACCCGCGCGTCCGCACGTGCCCCGACCCTAGCACGTGACCGCACCCTCACCTGTGCCCTCAGCCTTGCCGTTCCCTAACCCTAACCCTAGCCCGGAACGGAAACCCACCGGAAGCCCCACACCTTAGCCTCCGCCGTACCCTCATCCTAATCCGTACGCGGACACTGACCTGCGCGTCCGCACGTGCCCCGACCCTAGCACGTGTCCGCACCCTCACCTGTGCCCTCAGCCTTGCCGTTCCCTAACCCTAACCCTAGCCCGGAAAGGAAACCCACCGGCAGCCCCACACCTTAGCCCCCGCCGTACCCTCATCCTAATCCGTACGCGGACAGTGACCCGCGCGTCCGCACGTGCCCCGACCCTAGCACGTGTCCGCACCCTCACCTGTGCCCTCAGCCTTGCCGTTCCCTAACCCTAACCCTAGCCCGGAAGGGAAACCCACCGGCAGCCCCACACCTTAGCCCCCGCCGTACCCTCATCCTAATCCGTACGCGGACACTGACCCGCGCGTCCGCACGTGCCCCGACCCTAGCACGTGTCCGCACCCTCACCTGTGCCCTCAGCCTTGCTGTTCCCTAACCCTAACCCTAGCCCAGAACGGAAACCCACCGGCAGCCCCACACCTTAGCCTCCGCCGTACCTTCATCCTAATCCGTACGCGGACACTGACCCGCGCGTCCGCACGTGCCCCGACCCTAGCACGTGTCTGCACCCTCACCTGTGCCCTCAGCCTTGCCGTTCCCTAACCCTAACCCTAGCCCGGAACGGAAACCCACCGGCAGCCCAACAGCTTAGCCTCCGCCGTACCCTCATCCTAATCCGTACGCAGACACTGACCCGCGCGTCCGCACGTGCCCCGACCCTAGCACGTGTCCGCACCCTCACCTGTGCCCTCAGCCTTGCCGTTCCCTAACCCTAACCCTAGCCCGGAACGGAAACCCACCGGCAGCCCCACAGCTTAGCCTCCGCCGTACCCTCATCCTAATCCGTACGCGGACACTGACCCGCGCGTCCGCACGTGCCCCGACCCTAGCACGTGTCCGCACCCTCACCTGTGCCCTCAGCCTTGCCGTTCCCTAACCCTAACCCTAGCCCGGAACGGAAACCCACCGGCAGCCCCACACCTTAGCCTCCGCCGTACACTCATCCTAATCCGTACGCGGACACTGACCCGCGCGTCCGCACGTGCCCCGACCCTAGTACGTGTCCGCACCCTCACCTGTGCCCTCAGCCTTGCCGTTCCTTAACCCTAACCCTAGCCCGGAACGGAAACCCACCGGCAGCCCCACACCTTAGCCTCCGCCGTACCCTCATCCTAATCCGTACGCGGACACTGACCCGCGCGTCCGCACGTGCCCCGACCCTAGCACGTGTCCACACCCTTACCTGTGCCCTCAGCCTTGCCGTTCCCTATCCCTAACCCTAGCCCCGAACGGAAACCCACCGGCAGCCCCACACCTTAGCCTCCGCCGTACCCTCATCCTAATCCGTACGCGGACACTGACACGCGCGTCCGCACGTGCCCCGACCCTAGCACGTGTCCGCACCCTCACCTGTGCCCTCAGCCTTGCCGTTCCCTAACCCTAACCCTAGCCCGGAAGGGAAACCCACCGGCAGCCCCACACCTTAGCCTCCGCCGTAACCTCATCCTAATCCGTACGCGGACACTGACCCGCGCGTCCGCACGTGCCCCGACCCTAGCACGTGTCCGCACCCTCACCTGTGCCCTCAGCCTTGCCGTTCCCTAACCCTAACCCTAGCCCGGAACGGAAACCCACCGGCAGCCCCACACCTTAGCCTCCGCCGTACCCTCATCCTAATCCGTATGCGGACACTGACGCGCGCGTCCGCACGAGCCCCGACCCTAGCACGTGTCCGCACCCTCACCTGTGCCCTCAGCCTTGCCGTTCCCTAACCCTAACCCTAGCCCGGAACGGAAACCCACCGGCAGCCCCACACCTTAGCCTCCGCCGTACCCTCATCCTAATCCGTACGCGGACACTGACCCGCGCGTCCGCACGTGCCCCGACCCTAGCACGTGTCCGCACCCTCACCTGTGCCCTCAGCCTTGCCGTTCCCTAACCCTAACCCTAGCCCGGAACGGAAACCCACCGGCAGCCCCACACCTTAGCCTCCGCCGTACCCTCATCCTAATCCGTACACGGACACTGACCCGCGCGTCCGCACGTGCCCCGACCCTAGCACGTGTCCGCACCCTCACCTGTGCCCTCAGCCTTGCCGTTCCCTAACCCTAACCCTAGCCCGGAACGGAAACCCACCGGCATCCCCACACCTTAGCCTCTGCCGTACCCTCATCCTAATCCGTACGCGGACACTGACCCACGCGTCCGCACGTGCCCCGACCCTAGCACGTGTCCGCACCCTCACCTGTGCCCTCAGCCTTGCCGTTCCCTAACCCTAACCCTAGCCCGGAACGGAAACCCACCGGCAGCCCCACACCTTAGCCTCCGCCGTACCCTCATCCTAATCCGTACGCGGACACTGACCCGCGCGTCCGCACGTGCCCCGACCCTACCACGTGTCCACACCGTCACCTGTGCCCTCAGCCTTGCCGTTCCCTAACCCTAACCCTAGCCCGGAACGGAAACCCACCGGCAGCCACACACCTTAGACTCCGCCGTACCCTCATCCTAATCCGTACGCGGACACTGACCCGCGCGTCCGCACGTGCCCCGACCCTATCACGTCTCCGCACCCTGACCTGTGCCCTCAGCCTTGCCGTTCCCTAACCCTAACCCTAGCCCGGAACGGAAACCCACCGGCAGCCCCACACCTTAGCCTCCGCCGTACCCTCATCCTAATCCGTACGCGGACACTGACCCGCGCGTCCGCACGTGCCCCGACCCTAACACGTGTCCGCACCCTCACCTGTGGCCTCAGCCTTGCCGTTCCCTAACCCTAACCCTAGCCCGGAAGGGAAACCCACCGGCAGCCCCACACCTTAGCCTCCGCCGTACCCTCATCCTAATCCGTACGCGGACACTGACCCGCGCGTCCGCACGTGCCCCGACCCTAGCACGTGTCCGCACCCTCACCTGTGGCCTCAGCCTTGCCGTTCCCTAACACTAACCCTAGCCCGGAACGGAAACCCACCGGCAGCACCACACCTTAGCCTCCGCCATACCCTCATCCTAATCCGTACGCGGACACTGACCCGCGCGTCCGCACGTGCCCCGACCCTAGCACGTGTCCGCACCCTCACCTGTGCCCTCAGCCTTGCCGTTCCCTAACCCTAACCCTAGCCCGGAACGGAAACCCACCGGCAGCCCCACACCTTAGCCTCCACCGTACCCTCATCCTAATCCATACGCGGACACTGACCCGTGCGTCCTCACGTGCCCCGACCCTAGCACGTGTCCGCACCCTGACCTGTGCCCTCAGCCTTGCCGTTCCCTAACCCTAACCCTAGACCGGAACGGAAACCCACCGGCAGCCCCACACCTTAGCCTCCGCCGTACCCTCATCCTAATCCGTACGCGGACACTGACCCGCGCGTCCGCACGTGCCCCGACCCTAGCACGTGTCCGCACCCTCACCTGTGCCCTCAGCCTTGCCGTTCCCTAACCCTAACCCTAACCCGGAACGGAAACCCACCGGCAGCCCCACACCTTAGCCTCCGCCGTACCCTCATCCTAATCCGTACGCGGACACTGACCCGCGCGTCCGCACGTGCCCCGACCCTAGCACGTGTCCGCACCCTGACCTGTGCACTCAGCCTTGCCGTTCCCTAACCCTAACCCTAGCCCGGAACGGAAACCCACCGGCAGCCCCACACCTTAGCCTCCACCGTACCCTCATCCTACTCCGTACGCGGACACTGACCCGCGCGTCCTCACGTGCCCCGACCCTAGCACGTGTCCGCACCCTGACCTGTGCCCTCAGCCTTGCCGTTCCCTAACCCTAACCCTAGACCGGAACGGAAACCCACCGGCAGCCCCACACCTTAGCCTCCGCCGTACCCTCATCCTAATCCGTACGCGGACACTGACCCGCGCGTCCGCACGTGCCCCGACCCTAGCACGTGTCAGCACCCTCACCTGTGCCCTCAGCCTTGCCGTTCCCTAACCCTAACCCTAGCCCGGAACGGAAACCCACCGGCAGCCCCACACCTTAGCCTCCGCCGTACCCTCATCCTAATCCATACGCGGACACGGACCCGCGCGTCCGCACGGGCCCCGACAGTAGCACGTGTCCGCACCCTCACCTGTGCCCTCAGCCTTGCCGTTCCCTAACCCTAACCCTAACCCGGAACGGAAACCCACTGGCAGCCCCACACCTTAGCCTCCGCCGTACCCTCATCCTAATCCGTACGTGGACACTGACCCGCGCGTCCGCACGTGCCCCGACCGTAGCACGTGTCCGCACCCTCACCTGTGCCCTCAGCCTTGCCGTTCCCTAACCCTAACCCTAACCCGGAACGGAAACCCACCGGCAGCCCCACACCTTAGCCTCCGCCGTACCCTCATCCTAATCCGTACGCGGACACTGACCCGCGCGTCCGCACGTGCCCCGACCCTAGCACGTGTCCGCACCCTCACCTGTGCCCTCAGCCTTGCCGTTCCCTAACCCTAACCCTAGCCCGGAACGGAAACCCACCGGCAGCCCCACACCTTAGCCTCTGCCGTACCCTCATCCTAATCCGTACGCGGACACTGACCCGCGCGTCCGCACGTGCCCCGACCCTAGCACGTGTCCGCACCCTCACCTGTGCCCTCAGCCTTGCCGTTCCCTAACCCTAACCCTAGCCCGGAACGGAAACCCACCGGCAGCCCCACACCTTAGCCTCCGCCGTACCCTCATCCTAATCCGTACGCGGACACTGACCCGCGCGTCCGCACGTGCCCTGAACCTAGCACGTGTCCGCACCCTCACCTGTGCCCTCAGCCTTGCCGTTCCCTAACCCTAACCCTAGCCCGGAACGGAAACCCACCGGCAGCCCCACACCTTAGCCTCCGCCGTACCCTCATCCTAATCCGTACGCGGACACTGACCCGCGCGTCCGCACGTGCCCCAACCCTAGCACGTGTCCGCACCCTCACCTGTGCCCTCAGCCTTGCCGTTCCCTAACACTAACCCTAGCCCGGAACGGAAACCCACCGGCAGCCCCACACCTTAGCCGCCGCCATACCCTCATCCTAATCCGTACGCGGACACTGACACGCGCGTCCGCACGAGCCCCGACCCTAGCACGTGTCCGCCCCCTCACCTATGCCCTCAGCCTTGCCGTTCCCTAACCCTAACCCTAGCCCGGAACGGAAACCCACCGGCAGCCCCACACCTTAGCCTCCGCCGTACCCTCATCCTAATCCGTACGCGGACACTGACACGAGCGTCCGCACGTGCCCCGACCCTAGCACGTGTCCGCACCCTCACCTGTGCCCTCAGCCTTGCCGTTCCCTAACCCTAACCCTAGCCCGGAACGGAAACCCACCGGCAGCACCACAGCTTAGCCTCCGCCGTACCCTCATCCTAATCCGTACGCGGACACTGACCCGCGCATCCGCACGTGCCCCGACCCTAGCACGTGTCCGCACCCTCACCTGTGCCCTCAGCCTTGCCGTTCCCTAACCCTAACCCTAGCCCGGAACGGAAACCCACCGGCAGCCCCACACCTTAGCCTCCGCCGTACCCTCATCCTAATCCGTACGCGGACACTGACCCGCGCGTCCGCACGTGCCCCGACCCTACCACGTGTCCACACCCTCACCTGTGCCCTCAGCCTTGCCGTTCCCTAACCCTAACCCTAGCCCGGAACGGAAACCCACCGGCAGCCACACACCTTAGACTCCGCCGTACCCTCATCCTAATCCGTACGCGGACACTGACCCGCGCGTCCGCACGTGCCCCGACCCTATCACGTCTCCGCACCCTGACCTGTGCCCTCAGCCTTGCCGTTCCCTAACCCTAACCCTAGCCCGGAACGGAAACCCACCGGCAGCCCCACACCTTAGCCTCCCCCGTACCCTCATCCTAATCCGTACGCGGACACTGACCCGCGCGTCCGCACGTGCCCCGACCCTAACACGTGTCCGCACCCTCACCTGTGGCCTCAGCCTTGCCGTTCCCTAACCCTAACCCTAGCCCGGAAGGGAAACCCACCGGCAGCCCCACACCTTAGCCTCCGCCGTACCCTCATCCTAATCCGTACGCGGACACTGACCCGCGCGTCCGCACGTGCCCCGACCCTAGCACGTGTCCGCACCCTCACCTGTGGCCTCAGCCTTGCCGTTCCCTAACACTAACCCTAGCCCGGAACGGAAACCCACCGGCAGCACCACACCTTAGCCTCCGCCATACCCTCATCCTAATCCGTACGCGGACACTGACCCGCGCGTCCGCACGTGCCCCGACCCTAGCACGTGTCCGCACCCTCACCTGTGCCCTCAGCCTTGCCGTTCCCTAACCCTAACCCTAGCCCGGAACGGAAACCCACCGGCAGCCCCACACCTTAGCCCCCACCGTACCCTCATCCTAATCCATACGCGGACACTGACCCGTGCGTCCTCACGTGCCCCGACCCTAGCACGTGTCCGCACCCTGACCTGTGCCCTCAGCCTTGCCGTTCCCTAACCCTAACCCTAGACCGGAACGGAAACCCACCGGCAGCCCCACACCTTAGCCTCCGCCGTACCCTCATCCTAATCCGTACGCGGACACTGACCCGCGCGTCCGCACGTGCCCCGACCCTAGCACGTGTCCGCACCCTCACCTGTGCCCTCAGCCTTGCCGTTCCCTAACCCTAACCCTAACCCGGAACGGAAACCCACCGGCAGCCCCACACCTTAGCCTCCGCCGTACCCTCATCCTAATCCGTACGCGGACACTGACCCGCGCGTCCGCACGTGCCCCGACCCTAGCACGTGTCCGCACCCTGACCTGTGCACTCAGCCTTGCCGTTCCCTAACCCTAACCCTAGCCCGGAACGGAAACCCACCGGCAGCCCCACACCTTAGCCTCCACCGTACCCTCATCCTACTCCGTACGCGGACACTGACCCGCGCGTCCTCACGTGCCCCGACCCTAGCACGTGTCCGCACCCTGACCTGTGCCCTCAGCCTTGCCGTTCCCTAACCCTAACCCTAGACCGGAACGGAAACCCACCGGCAGCCCCACACCTTAGCCTCCGCCGTACCCTCATCCTAATCCGTACGCGGACACTGACCCGCGCGTCCGCACGTGCCCCGACCCTAGCACGTGTCCGCACCCTCACCTGTGCCCTCAGCCTTGCCGTTCCCTAACCCTAACCCTAGCCCGGAACGGAAAGCCACCGGCAGCCCCACACCTTAGCCTCCGCCGTACCCTCATCCTAATCCATACGCGGACACGGACCCGCGCGTCCGCACGGGCCCCGACAGTAGCACGTGTCCGCACCCTCACCTGTGCCCTCATCCTTGCCGTTCCCTAACCCTAACCCTAACCCGGAACGGAAACCCACTGGCAGCCCCACACCTTAGCCTCCGCCGTACCCTCATCCTAATCCGTACGTGGACACTGACCCGCGCGTCCGCACGTGCCCCGACCGTAGCACGTGTCCGCACCCTCACCTGAGCCCTCAGCCTTGCCGTTCCCTAACCCTAACCCTAACCCGGAACGGAAACCCACCGGCAGCCCCACACCTTAGCCTCCGCCGTACCCTCATCCTAATCCGTACGCGGACACTGACCCGCGCGTCCGCACGTGCCCCGACCCTAGCACGTGTCCGCACCCTCACCTGTGCCCTCAGCCTTGCCGTTCCCTAACCCTAACCCTAGCCCGGAACGGAAACCCACCGGCAGCCCCACACCTTAGCCTCTGCCGTACCCTCATCCTAATCCGTACGCGGACACTGACCCGCGCGTCCGCACGTGCCCCGACCCTAGCACGTGTCCGCACCCTCACCTGTGCCCTCAGCCTTGCCGTTCCCTAACCCTAACCCTAGCCCGGAACGGAAACCCACCGGAAGCCCCACACCTTAGCCTCCGCCGTACCCTCATCCTAATCCGTACGCGGACACTGAACCGCGCGTCCGCACGTGCCCCGACCCTAGCACGTGTCCGCACCCTCACCTGTGCCCTCAGCCTTGCCGTTCCCTAACCCTAACCCTAGCCCGGAACGGAAACCCACCGGCAGCCCCACACCTTAGCCTCCGCCGTACCCTCATCCTAATCCGTACGCGGACACTGACCCGCGCGTCCGCACGTGCCCCAACCCTAGCACGTGTCCGCACCCTCACCTGTGCCCTCAGCCTTGCCGTTCCCTAACACTAACCCTAGCCCGGAACGGAAACCCACCGGCAGCCCCACACCTTAGCCGCCGCCATACCCTCATCCTAATCCGTACGCGGACACTGACACGCGCGTCCGCACGAGCCCCGACCCTAGCACGTGTCCGCCCCCTCACCTATGCCCTCAGCCTTGCCGTTCCCTAACCCTAACCCTAGCCCGGAACGGAAACCCACCGGCAGCCCCACACCTTAGCCTCCGCCGTACCCTCATCCTAATCCGTACGCGGACACTGACACGCGCGTCCGCACGTGCCCCGACCCTAGCACGTGTCCGCACCCTCACCTGTGCCCTCAGCCTTGCCGTTCCCTAACCCTAACCCTAGTCCGGAACGGAAACCCACCGGCCGCACCACAGCTTAGCCTCCGCCGTACCCTCATCCTAATCCGTACGCGGACACTGACCCGCGCATCCGCACGTGCCCCGACCCTAGCACGTGTCCGCACCCTCACCTGTGCCCTCAGCCTTGCCGTTCCCTAACCCTAACCCTAGCCCGGAACGGAAACCAACCGGCAGCCCCACACCTTAGCCTCCGCCGTACCCTCATCCTAATCCGTACGCGGACACTGACCCGCGGGTCCGCACGAGCCCCGACCCTAGCACGTGTCCGCGCCCTCACCTGTGCCCTCAGCCTTGCCGTTCCCTAACCCTAACCCTAGCCCGGAACGGAAACCCACCGGCAGCCCCACACCTTAGCCTCCGCCGTACCCTCATCCTAATCCGTACGCGGACACTGACCCGCGCCTCCGCACGTGCCCCGACCCTAGCACGTGTCCGCACCCTCACCTGTGCCCTCAGCCTTGCCGTTCCCTAACCCTAATCCTAGCCCGGAACGGAAACCCACCGGCAGCCCCACACCTTAGCCTCCGCCGCACGCTCATCCTAATCCATACGCGGACACTGACCCGCGCGTCTGCACGTGCCCCGACCCTAGCACGTGTTCGCAACCGCACCTGTGCCCTCAGCCTTGCCGTTCCCTAACCCTAACCCTAGCCCGGAACGGAAACCCACCGGCAGCCCCACACCTTAGCCTCCGCCGTACCGTCATCCTAATCCGTACGCGGACACTGACCCGCGCGTCCGCACGTGCCCCGAACCTAGCACGTGTCCTCACCCTCAACTGTGCCCTCAGCCTTGCCGTTCCCTAACCCTAACCCTAGCCCGGAACGGAAACCCACCGGCAGCCCCACACCTTAGCCTCCGCCGTACCCTCATCCTAATCCGTACGCGGACACTGACCCACGCGTCCGCACGTGCCCCGACCCTAGCACGTGACCGCACCCTCACCTGTGCCCTCAGCCTTGCCGTTCCCTAACCCTAACCCTAGCCCGGAACGGAAACCCACCGGAAGCCCCACACCTTAGCCTCCGCCGTACCCTCATCCTAATCCGTACGCGGACACTGACCCGCGCGTCCGCACGTGCCCCGACCCTAGCACGTGTCCGCACCCTCACCTGTGCCCTCAGCCTTGACGTTCCCTAACCCTAACCCTAGCCCGGAACGGAAACCCACCGGCAGCCCCACACCTTAGCCCCCGCCGTACCCTCATCCTAATCTGTACGCGGACACTGACCCGCGCGTCCGCACGTGCCCCAACCCTAGCACGTGTCCGCACCCTCACCTGTGCCCTCAGCCTTGCCGTTCCCTAACCCTAACCCTAGCCCGGAACGGAAACCCACCGGCAGCCCCACACCTTAGCCCCCGCCGTACCCTCATCCTAATCCGTACGCGGACACTGACCCGCGCGTCCGCACGGGCCCCGACCGTAGCACGTGTCCGCACCCTCACCTGTGCCCTCAGCCTTGCCGTTCCCTAACCCTAACCCTAACCCGGAACGGAAACCCACTGGCAGCCCCACACCTTAGCCTCCGCCGTACCCTCATCCTAATCCGTACGTGGACACTGACCCGCGCGTCCGCACGTGCCCCGACCCTAGCACGTGTCCGCACCCTCACCTGTGCCCTCAGCCTTGCCGTTCCCTAACCCTAACCCTAACCCGGAACGGAAACCCACCGGCAGCCCCACATCTTAGCCTCCGCCGTACCCTCATCCTAATCCGTACGCGGACACTGACCCGCGCGTCCGCACGTGCCCCGACCCTAGCACGTGTCCGCACCCTCACCTGTGCCCTCAGCCTTGCCGTTCCCTAACCCTAACCCTAGCCCGGAACGGAAACCCACCGGCAGCCCCACACCTTAGCCTCCGCCGTACCCTCATCCTAATCCGTATGCGGACAATGACCCGCGCGTCCGCACGTGCCCCGACCCTAGCACGTGTCCGCACCCTCACCTGTGCCCTCAGCCTTGCCGTTCCCTAACCCTAACCCTAGCCCGGAACGGAAACCCACCGGCAGCCCCACACCTTAGCCCCCGCCATACCCTCATCCTAATCCGTACGCGGACACTGACACGCGCGTCCGCACATGCCCCGACCCTAGCACGTGTCCGCCCCCTCACCTATGCCCTCTGCCTTGCCGTTCCCTAACCCTAACCCTAGCCCGGAACGGAAACCCACCGGCAGCCCCACACCTTAGCCTCCGCCGTACCCTCATCCTAATCCGTACGCGGACACTGACACGCGCGTCCGCACGTGCCCCGACCCTAGCACGTGTCCGCACCCTCACCTGTGCCCTCAGCCTTGCCGTTCCCTAACCCTAACCCTAGCCCGGAACGGAAACCCACCAGCAGCACCACAGCTTAGCCTCCGCCGTACCCTCATCCTAATCCGTACGCGGACACTGACCCGCGCATCCGCACGTGCCCCGACCCTAGCACGTGTCCACACCCTCACCTGTGCCCTCAGCCTTGCCGTTCCCTAACCCTAACCCTAGCCCGGAACGGAAACCAACCGGCAGCCCCACACCTTAGCCTCCGCCGTACCCTCATCCTAATCCGTACGCGGACACTGACCCGCGGGTCCGCACGAGCCCCGACCCTAGCACGTGTCCGCGCCCTCACCTGTGCCCTCAGCCTTGCCGTTCCCTAACCCTAACCCTAGCCCGGAACGGAAACCCACCGGCAGCCCCACACCTTAGCCTCCGCCGTACCCTCATCCTAATCCGTACGCGGACACTGACCCGCGCGTCCGCACGTGCCCCGACCCTAGCACGTGTCCGCAACCTCAACTGTGCCCTCAGCCTTGCCGTTCCTTAACCCTAACGCTAGCCCGGAAAGGAAACCCACCGGCAGCCCCACACCTTAGCCCCCGCCGTACCCTCATCCTAATCCGTACGCGGACACTGACACGCGGGTCCGCACGTGCCCCGAGCCTAGCACGTGTCCGCCCCCTCACCTATGCCCTCAGCCTTGCCGTTCCCTAACCCTAACCCTAGCCCGGAACGGAAACCCACCGGCAGCCCCACACCTTAGCCTCCGCCGTACCCTCATCCTAATCCGTACGCGGACACTGACACGCGCGTCCGCACGTGCCCCGACCCTAGCACGTGTCCGCACCCTCACCTGTGCCCTCAGCCTTGCCGTTCCCTAACCCTAACCCTAGCCCGGAACGGAAACCCACCGGCAGCACCACAGCTTAGCCTCCGCCGTACCCTCCTCCTAATCCATACGCGGACACTGACCCGCGCATCCGCACGTGCCCCGACCCTAGCACGTGTCCGCACCCTCACCTGTGCCCTCAGCCTTGCCGTTCCCTAACCCTAACCCTAGCCCGGAACGGAAACCCACCGGCAGCCCCACACCTTAGCCTCCGCCGTACCCTCATCCTAATCCGTACGCGGACACTGACCCGCGGGTCCGCACGAGCCCCGACCCTAGCACGTGTCCGCGCCCTCACCTGTGCCCTCAGCCTTGCCATTCCCTAACCCTAACCCTAGCCCCGAACGGAAACCCACCGGCAGCCCCACACCTTAGCCTCCGCCGTACCCTCATCCTAATCCGTACGCGGACACTGACCCGCGCGTCCGCACGTGCCCCGACCCTAGCACGTGTCCGCACCCTCACCTGTGCCCTCAGCCTTGCCGTTCCCTAACCCTAATCCTAGCCCGGAACGGAAACCCACCGGCAGCCCCACACCTTAGCCTCCGCCGCACGCTCATCCTAATCCGTACGCGGACACTGACCCGCGCGTCCGCACGTGCCCCGACCCTAGTACGTGTCCGCACCCTCACCTGTGCCCTCAGCCTTGCCGTTCCTTAACCCTAACCCTAGCCCGGAACGGAAACCCACCGGCAGCTCCACACCTTAGCCTCCGCCGTACCCTCATCCTAATCCGTACGCGGACACGGTCCCGCGCGTCCGCACGTGCCCCGACCCTAGCACGTGTTCGCACCCTCGCCTGTGCCCTCAGCCTTGCCGTTCCCTAACCCTAACCCTAGCCCGGAACGGAAACCCACCGACAGCCCCACACCTTAGCCTCCGCCGTACCCTCATCCTAATCCGTACGCGGACACTGACCCGCGCGTCCGCACGTGCCCCGACCCTAGCACGTGTCCGCACCCTCACCTGTGCCCTCAGCCTTGCCGTTCCCTAACCCTAACCCTAGCCCGGAACGGAAAACCACCGGCAGCCCCACACCTTAGCCCCCGCCGTACCCTCATCCTAATCCGTACGCGGACACTGACCCGCGCGTCCGCACGTGCCCCGACCCTAGCACGTGTCCGCACCCTCACCTGTGCCCTCAGCCTTGCCGTTCCCTAACCCTAACCCTAGCCCGGAACGAAAACCCACCGGCAGCCCCACACCTTAGCCCCCGCCGTACCCTCATCCTAATCCGTACGTGGACACTGACCCGCGCGTCCGCACGTGCCCCGACCCAAGCACGTGTCCGCCCCCTCACCTATGCCCTCAGCCTTGCCGTTCCCTAACCCTAACCCTAGCCCGTAACGGAAACCCACCGGCAGCCCCACACCTTAGCCTCCGCCATACCCTCATCCTAATCCGTACGCGGACACTGACCCGCGCGTCCGCACGTGCCCCGACCCTAGCACGTGTCCGCACCCTCACCTGTGCCCTCAGCCTTGCCGTTCCCTAACCCTAACCCTAGCCCGGAACGGAAACCCACCGGCAGCCCCACACCTTAGCCCCCGCCGTACCCTCATCCTAATCCGTACGCGGACACTGACCCGCGCGTCCGCACGTGCCCCGACCCTAGCACGTGTCCGCACCCTCACCTGTGCCCTTAGCCTTGCCGTTCCCTAACCCTAACCCTAGCCCGGAACGGAAACCCACCGGCAGCCCCACACCTTAGCCTCCGCCGTACCCTCATCCTAATCCGTACGCGGACACTGACCCGCGTGTCCGCACGTGCCCCGACCCTAGCACGTGTCCACACCCTCACCTGTGCCCTCAGGCTTGCCGTTCCCTAACCCTAACCCTAGCCCGGAACGGAAACCCACCGGCAGCCCCACACCTTAGCCTCCGCCGTACCCTCATCCTAATCCGTACGCGGACACTGACCCGCGCGTCCGCACGTGCCCCGACCCTAGCACGTGTCCGCACCCTCACCTGTGCCCTCAGCCTTGCCGTTCCCTAACCCTAACCCTAGCCCGGAACGGAAACCCACCGGCAGCCCCACACCTTAGCCTCCGCCGTACCCTCATCCTAATCCGTAAGCGGACACTGACCCGCGCGTCCGCACGTGCCCCGACCCTAGCACGTGTCCGCACCCTGACCTGTGCCCTCAGCCTTGCCGTTCCCTAACCCTAACCCTAGCCCGGAACGGAAACCCACCGGCAGCCCCACACCTTAGCCTCCGCCGTACCCTCATCCTAATCCGTACGCGGACACTGACACGCGCGTCCGCACGTGGCCCGACCCTAGCACGTGTCCGCACCCTCACCTGTGCCCTCAGCCTTGCCGTTCCCTAACCCTAACCCTAGCCCGGAACGGAAACCCACCGGCAGCCCCACACCTTAGCCTCCGCCGTACCCTCATCCTAATCCGTACGCGGACACTGACCCGCGCGTCCGCACGTGCCCCGACCCTAGCACGTGTCCGCACCCTCGCCTGTGCCCTCAGCCTTGCCGTTCCCTAACCCTAACCCTAGCCCGGAATGGAAACCCACCGGCAGCCCCACACCTTAGCCTCCGCCGTACCCTCATCCTAATCCGTACGTGGACACTGACCCACGCGTCCGCACGTGCCCCGACCCTAGCACGTGTCCGCACCCTCGCCTGTGCCCTCAGCCTTGCCGTTCCCTAACCCTAACCCTAGCCCGGAACGGAAACCCACCGGCAGCCCCACACCTTAGCCTCCGCCGTACCCTCATCCTAATCCGTACGCGGACACTGACGCGCGTGTCCGCACGTGCCCCGACCCTAGAACGTGTCCGCACCCTCGCCTGTGCCCTCAGCCTTGCCGTTCCCTAACCCTAACCCTAGCCCGGAACGGAAACCCACCGGCAGCCCCACACCTTAGCCTCCGCCGTACCCTCATCCTAATCCGTACGCGGACACTGACCCGCGCGTCCGCACGTGCCCCGACCCTAGCATGTGTCCGCACCCTCGCCTGTGGCCTCAGCCTTGCCGTTCCCTAACCCTAACCCTAGCCCTGAAGGGAAACCCACCGGCAGCCCCACACCTTAGCCTCCGCCGTACCCTCATCCTAATCCGTACGCGGACACTGAGCCGCGCGTCCGCACGTGCCCCGACCCTAGCACGTGTCTGCACCCTCACCTATGCCCTCAGCATTGCCGTTCCCTAACCCTAATCCTAGCACGGAAGGGAAACCCACCGGGAGCCCCACACCTTAGCCTCCGCCGTACCCTCATCCTAATCCGTACGCGGACACTGACCCGCGCGTCCCCACGTGCCCCGACCCTAGCACGTGTCCGCACCCTCACCTGTGCCCTCAGCCTTGCCGTTCCCTAACCCTAACCCTAGCCCGGAACGGAAACCCACCGGCAGCCCCACACCTTAGCCTCCACCGTACCCTCATCCTAATCCGTACGCGGACACTGACCCGCGCGTCCGCACGTGCCCCGACCCTAGCACGTGTCCGCACCCTGACCTATGCCCTCAGCCTTGCCGTTCCCTAACCCTAACCCTAGCCCGGAACGGAAACCCACCGGCAGCCCCACACCTTAGCCTCCGCCGTACCCTCATCCTAATCCGTACGCGGACACTGACACGCGCGTCCGCACGTGCCCCGACCCTAGCACGTGTCCGCACCCTCACCTGTGCCCTCAGCCTTGCCGTTCCCTAACCCTAACCCTAGCCCAGAACGGAAACCCACCGGCAGCACCACAGCTTAGCCTCCGCCGTACCCTCATCCTAATCCGTACGCGGACACTGACCCGCGCATCCGCACGTGCCCCGACCCTAGCACGTGTCCGCACCCTCACCTGTGCCCTCAGCCTTGCCGTTCCCTAACCCTAACCCTAGCCCGGAACGGAAACCAACTGGCAGCCCCACACCTTAGCCTCCGCCGTACCCTCATCCTAATCCGTACGCGGACACTGACCCGCGGGTCCGCACGAGCCCCGACCCTAGCACGTGTCCGCGCCCTCACCTGTGCCCTCAGCCTTGCCGTTCCCTAACCCTAACCCTAGCCCGGAACGGAAACCCACCGGCAGCCCCACACCTTAGCCTCCGCCGTACCCTCATCCTAATCCGTACGCGGACACTGACCCGCGCGTCCGCACGTGCCCCGACCCTAGCACGTGTCCGCACCCTCACCTGTGCCCTCAGCCTTGCCGTTCCCTAACCCTAACCCTAGCCCGGAACGGAAACCCACCGGCAGCCCCACACCTTAGCCTCCGCCGTACCCTCATCCTAATCCGTACACGGACACTGACCCGCGCGTCCGCACGTGCCCCGACCCTAGCACGTGTCCGCACCCTCACCTGTGCCCTCAGCCTTGCCGTTCCCTAACCCTAACCCTAGCCCGGAACGGAAACCCACCGGCAGCCCCACACCTTAGCCTCTGCCGTACCCTCATCCTAATCCGTACGCGGACACTGACCCACGCGTCCGCACGTGCCCCGACCCTAGCACGTGTCCGCACCCTCACCTGTGCCCTCAGCCTTGCCGTTCCCTAACCCTAACCCTAGCCCGGAACGGAAACCCACCGGCAGCCCCACACCTTAGCCTCCGCCGTACCCTCATCCTAATCTGTACGCGGACACTGACCCGCGCGTCCGCACGTGCCCCGACCCTACCACGTGTCCACACCCTCACCTGTGCCCTCAGCCTTGCCGTTCCCTAACCCTAACCCTAGCCCGGAACGGAAACCCACCGGCAGCCACACACCTTAGACTCCGCCGTACCCTCATCCTAATCCGTACGCGGACACTGACCCGCGCGTCCGCACGTGCCCCGACCCTATCACGTCTCCGCACCCTGACCTGTGCCCTCAGCCTTGCCGTTCCCTAACCCTAACCCTAGCCCGGAACGGAAACCCACCGGCAGCCCCACACCTTAGCCTCCCCCGTACCCTCATCCTAATCCGTACGCGGACACTGACCCGCGCGTCCGCACGTGCCCCGACCCTAGCACGTGTCCGCACCCTCACCTGTGCCATCAGCCTTGCCGTTCCCTAACCCTAACCCTAGCCCGGAACGGAAACCCACCAGCAGCCCCACACCTTAGCCTCCGCCGTACCCTCATCCTAATCCGTACGCGGACACTGACCCGCGCGTCCGCACGTGCCCCGACCCTAACACGTGTCCGCACCCTCACCTGTGGCCTCAGCCTTGCCGTGCCCTAACCCTAACCCTAGCCCGGAAGGGAAACCCACCGGCAGCCCCACACCTTAGCCTCCGCCGTACCCTCATCCTAATCCGTACGCGGACACTGACCCGCGCGTCCGCACGTGCCCCGACCCTAGCACGTGTCCGCACCCTCACCTGTGCCCTCAGCCTTGCCGTTCCCTAACCCTAACCCTAGCCCGGAACGGAAACCCACCGGCAGCCCCACACCTTAGCCCCCACCGTACCCTCATCCTAATCCATACGCGGACACTGACCCGTGCGTCCTCACGTGCCCCGACCCTAGCACGTGTCCGCACCCTGACCTGTGCCCTCAGCCTTGCCGTTCCCTAACCCTAACCCTAGACCGGAACGGAAACCCACCGGCAGCCCCACACCTTAGCCTCCGCCGTACCCTCATCCTAATCCGTACGCGGACACTGACCCGCGCGTCCACACGTGCCCCGACCCTAGCACGTGTCCGCACCCTCACCTGTGCCCTCAGCCTTGCCGTTCCCCAACCCTAACCCTAACCCGGAACGGAAACCCACCGGCAGCCCCACACCTTAGCCTCCGCCGTACCCTCATCCTAATCCGTACGCGGACACTGACCCGCGCGTCCGCACGTGCCCCGACCCTAGCACGTGTCCGCACCCTGACCTGTGCACTCAGCCTTGCCGTTCCCTAACCCTAACCCTAGCCCGGAACGGAAACCCACCGGCAGCCCCACACCTTAGCCTCCACCGTACCCTCATCCTACTCCGTACGCGGACACTGACCCGCGCGTCCTCACGTGCCCCGACCCTAGCACGTGTCCGCACCCTGACCTGTGCCCTCAGCCTTGCCGTTCCCTAACCCTAACCCTAGACCGGAACGGAAACCCACCGGCAGCCCCACACCTTAGCCTCCGCCGTACCCTCATCCTAATCCGTACGCGGACACTGACCCGCGCGTCCGCACGTGCCCCGACCCTAGCACGTGTCCGCACCCTCACCTGTGCCCTCAGCCTTGCCGTTCCCTAACCCTAACCCTAGCCCGGAACGGAAAGCCACCGGCAGCCCCACACCTTAGCCTCCGCCGTACCCTCATCCTAATCCATACGCGGACACGGACCCGCGCGTCCGCACGGGCCCCGACAGTAGCACGTGTCCGCACCCTCACCTGTGCCCTCAGCCTTGCCGTTCCCTAACCCTAACCCTAACCCGGAACGGAAACCCACTGGCAGCCCCACACCTTAGCCTCCGCCGTACCCTCATCCTAATCCGTACGTGGACACTGACCCGCGCGTCCGCACGTGCCCCGACCGTAGCACGTGTCCGCACCCTCACCTGTGCCCTCAGCCTTGCCGTTCCCTAACCCTAACCCTAACCCGGAACGGAAACCCACCGGCAGCCCCACACCTTAGCCTCCGCCGTACCCTCATCCTAATCCGTACGCGGACACTGACCCGCGCGTCCGCACGTGCCCCGACCCTAGCACGTGTCCGCACCCTCACCTGTGCCCTCAGCCTTGCCGTTCCCTAACCCTAACCCTAGCCCGGAACGGAAACCCACCGGCAGCCGCACACCTTAGCCTCTGCCGTACCCTCATCCTAATCCGTACGCGGACACTGACCCGCGCGTCCGCACGTGCCCCGACCCTAGCACGTGTCCGCACCCTCACCTGTGCCCTCAGCCTTGCCGTTCCCTAACCCTAACCCTAGCCCGGAACGGAAACCCACCGGAAGCCCCACACCTTAGCCTCCGCCGTACCCTCATCCTAATCCGTACGCGGACACTGAACCGCGCGTCCGCACGTGCCCCGACCCTAGCACGTGTCCGCACCCTCACCTGTGCCCTCAGCCTTGCCGTTCCCTAACCCTAACCCTAGCCCGGAACGGAAACCCACCGGCAGCCCCACACCTTAGCCTCCGCCGTACCCTCATCCTAATCCGTACGCGGACACTGACCCGCGCGTCCGCACGTGCCCCAACCCTAGCACGTGTCCGCACCCTCACCTGTGCCCTCAGCCTTGCCGTTCCCTAACACTAACCCTAGCCCGGAACGGAAACCCACCGGCAGCCCCACACCTTAGCCGCCGCCATACCCTCATCCTAATCCGTACGCGGACACTGACACGCGCGTCCGCACGAGCCCCGACCCTAGCACGTGTCCGCCCCCTCACCTATGCCCTCAGCCTTGCCGTTCCCTAACCCTAACCCTAGCCCGGAACGGAAACCCACCGGCAGCCCCACACCTTAGCCTCCGCCGTACCCTCATCCTAATCCGTACGCGGACACTGACACGCGCGTCCGCACGTGCCCCGACCCTAGCACGTGTCCGCACCCTCACCTGTGCCCTCAGCCTTGCCGTTCCCTAACCCTAACCCTAGTCCGGAACGGAAACCCACCGGCAGCCCCACAGCTTAGCCTCCGCCGTACCCTCATCCTAATCCGTACGCGGACACTGACCCGCGCATCCGCACGTGCCCCGACCCTAGCACGTGTCCGCACCCTCACCTGTGCCCTCAGCCTTGCCGTTCCCTAACCCTAACCCTAGCCCGGAACGGAAACCAACCGGCAGCCCCACACCTTAGCCTCCGCCGTACCCTCATCCTAATCCGTACGCGGACACTGACCCGCGGGTCCGCACGAGCCCCGACCCTAGCACGTGTCCGCGCCCTCACCTGTGCCCTCAGCCTTGCCGTTCCCTAACCCTAACCCTAGCCCGGAACGGAAACCCACCGGCAGCCCCACACCTTAGCCTCCGCCGTACCCTCATCCTAATCCGTACGCGGACACTGACCCGCGCCTCCGCACGTGCCCCGACCCTAGCACGTGTCCGCACCCTCACCTGTGCCCTCAGCCTTGCCGTTCCCTAACCCGAATCCTAGCCCGGAACGGAAACCCACCGGCAGCCCCACACCTTAGCCTCCGCCGCACGCTCATCCTAATCCATACGCGGACACTGACCCGCGCGTCTGCACGTGCCCCGACCCTAGCACGTGTTCGCAACCGCACCTGTGCCCTCAGCCTTGCCGTTCCCTAACCCTAACCCTAGCCCGGAACGGAAACCCACTGGCAGCCCCACACCTTAGCCTCCGCCGTACCGTCATCCTAATCCGTACGCGGACACTGACCCGCGCGTCCGCACGTGCCCCGAACCTAGCACGTGTCCGCACCCTCAACTGTGCCCTCAGCCTTGCCGTTCCCTAACCCTAACCCTAGCCCGGAACGGAAACCCACCGGCAGCCCCACACCTTAGCCTCCGCCGTACCCTCATCCTAATCCGTACGCGGACACTGACCCACGCGTCCGCACGTGCCCTGACCCTAGCACGTGACCGCACCCTCACCTGTGCCCTCAGCCTTGCCGTTCCCTAACCCTAACCCTAGCCCGGAACGGAAACCCACCGGAAGCCCCACACCTTAGCCTCCGCCGTACCCTCATCCTAATCCGTACGCGGACACTGACCAGCGCGTCCGCACGTGCCCCGACCCTAGCACGTGTCCGCACCCTCACCTGTGCCCTCAGCCTTGCCGTTCCCTAACCCTAACCCTAGCCCGGAACGGAAACCCACCGGCAGCCCCACACCTTAGCCCCCGCCGTACCCTCATCCTAATCTGTACGCGGACACTGACCCGCGCGTCCGCACGTGCCCCAACCCTAGCACGTGTCCGCACCCTCACCTGTGCCCTCAGCCTTGCCGTTCCCTAACCCTAACCCTAGCCCGGAACGGAAACCCACCGGCAGCCCCACACCTTAGCCCCCGCCGTACCCTCATCCTAATCCGTACGCGGACACTGACACGCGGGTCCGCACGTGCCCCGACCCTAGCACGTGTCCGCCCCCTCACCTATGCCCTCAGCCTTGCCGTTCCCTAACCCTAACCCTAGCCCGGAACGGAAACCCACCGGCAGCCCCACACCTTAGCCTCCGCCGTACCCTCATCCTAATCCGTACGCGGACACTGACCCGCGCGTCCGCACGTGCCCCGACCCTAGCACGTGTCCGCACCCTCACCTGTGCCCTCAGCCTTGCCGTTCCCTAACCCTAACCCTAGCCCGGAACGGAAACCCACTGGCAGCCCCACACCTTAGCCTCCGCCGTACCCTCATCCTAATCCATACGCGGACACGGACCCGCGCGTCCGCACGGGCCCCGACCGTAGCACGTGTCCGCACCCTCACCTGTGCCCTCAGCCTTGCCGTTCCCTAACCCTAACCCTAACCCGGAACGGAAACCCACTGGCAGCCCCACACCTTAGCCTCCGCCGTACCCTCATCCTAATCCGTACGTGGACACTGACCCGCGCGTCCGCACGTGCCCCGACCCTAGCACGTGTCCGCACCCTCACCTGTGCCCTCAGCCTTGCCGTTCCCTAACCCTAACCCTAACCCGGAACGGAAACCCACCGGCAGCCCCACACCTTAGCCTCCGCCGTACCCTCATCCTAATCCGTACGCGGACACTGACCCGCGCGTCCGCACGTGCCCCGACCCTAGCACGTGTCCGCACCCTCACCTGTGCCCTCAGCCTTGCCGTTCCCTAACCCTAACCCTAGCCCGGAACGGAAACCCACCGGCAGCCCCACACCTTAGCCCCCGCCATACCCTCATCCTAATCCGTACGCGGACACTGACACGCGCGTCCGCACATGCCCCGACCCTAGCACGTGTCCGCCCCCTCACCTATGCCCTCTGCCTTGCCGTTCCCTAACCCTAACCCTAGCCCGGAACGGAAACCCACCGGCAGCCCCACACCTTAGCCTCCGCCGTACCCTCATCCTAATCCGTACGCGGACACTGACACGCGCGTCCGCACGTGCCCCGACCCTAGCACGTGTCCGCACCCTCACCTGTGCCCTCAGCCTTGCCGTTCCCTAACCCTAACCCTAGCCCGGAACGGAAACCCACCAGCAGCACCACAGCTTAGCCTCCGCCGTACCCTCATCCTAATCCGTACGCGGACACTGACCCGCGCATTCGCACGTGCCCCGACCCTAGCACGTGTCCACACCCTCACCTGTGCCCTCAGCCTTGCCGTTCCCTAACCCTAACCCTAGCCCGGAACGGAAACCAACCGGCAGCCCCACACCTTAGCCTCCGCCGTACCCTCATCCTAATCCGTACGCGGACACTGACCCGCGGGTCCGCACGAGCCCCGACCCTAGCACGTGTCCGCGCCCTCACCTGTGCCCTCAGCCTTGCCGTTCCCTAACCCTAACCCTAGCCCGGAACGGAAACCCACCGGCAGCCCCACACCTTAGCCTCCGCCGTACCCTCATCCTAATCCGTACGCGGACACTGACCCGCGCGTCCGCACGTGCCCCGACCCTAGCACGTGTCCGCAACCTCAACTGTGCCCTCAGCCTTGCCGTTCCTTAACCCTAACCCTAGCCCGGAACGGAAACCCACCGGCAGCCCCACACCTTAGCCCCCGCCGTACCCTCATCCTAATCCGTACGCGGACACTGACCCACGCGTCCGCACGTGCCCCGACCCTAGCACGTGACCGCACCCTCACCTGTGCCCTCAGCCTTGCCGTTCCCTAACCCTAACCCTAGCCCGGAACGGAAACCCACAGGAAGCCCCACACCTTAGCCTCCGCCGTACCCTCATCCTAATCCGTACGCGGACACTGACCCGCGCGTCCGCACGTGCCCCGACCCTAGCACGTGTCCGCACCCTCACCTGTGCCCTCAGCCTTGCCGTTCCCTAACCCTAACCCTAGCCCGGAACGGAAACCCACCGGCAGCCCCACACCTTAGCCCCCGCCGTACCCTCATCCTAATCTGTACGCGGACACTGACCCGCGCGTCCGCACGTGCCCCAACCCTAGCACGTGTCCGCACCCTCACCTGTGCCCTCAGCCTTGCCGTTCCCTAACCCTAACGCTAGCCCAGAAAGGAAACCCACCGGCAGCCCCACACCTTAGCCCCCGCCGTACCCTCATCCTAATCCGTACGCGGACACTGACACGCGGGTCCGCACGTGCCCCGAGCCTAGCACGTGTCCGCCCCCTCACCTATGCCCTCAGCCTTGCCGTTCCCTAACCCTAACCCTAGCCCGGAACGGAAACCCACCGGCAGCCCCACACCTTAGCCTCCGCCGTACCCTCATCCTAATCCGTACGCGGACACTGACACGCGCGTCCGCACGTGCCCCGACCCTAGCACGTGTCCGCACCCTCACCTGTGCCCTCAGCCTTGCCGTTCCCTAACCCTAACCCTAGCCCGGAACGGAAACCCACCGGCAGCACCACAGCTTAGCCTCCGCCGTACCCTCCTCCTAATCCATACGCGGACACTGACCCGCGCATCCGCACGTGCCCCGACCCTAGCACGTGTCCGCACCCTCACCTGTGCCCTCAGCCTTGCCGTTCCCTAACCCTAACCCTAGCCCGGAACGGAAACCCACCGGCAGCCCCACACCTTAGCCTCCGCCGTACCCTCATCCTAATCCGTACGCGGACACTGACCCGCGGGTCCGCACGAGCCCCGACCCTAGCACGTGTCCGCGCCCTCACCTGTGCCCTCAGCCTTGCCATTCCCTAACCCTAACCCTAGCCCCGAACGGAAACCCACCGGCAGCCCCACACCTTAGCCTCCGCCGTACCCTCATCCTAATCCGTACGCGGACACTGACCCGCGCGTCCGCACGTGCCCCGACCCTAGCACGTGTCCGCACCCTCACCTGTGCCCTCAGCCTTGCCGTTCCCTAACCCTAATCCTAGCCCGGAACGGAAACCCACCGGCAGCCCCACACCTTAGCCTCCGCCGCACGCTCATCCTAATCCGTACGCGGACACTGACCCGCGCGTCCGCACGTGCCCCGACCCTAGTACGTGTCCGCACCCTCACCTGTGCCCTCAGCCTTGCCGTTCCTTAACCCTAACCCTAGCCCGGAACGGAAACCCACCGGCAGCTCCACACCTTAGCCTCCGCCGTACCCTCATCCTAATCCGTACGCGGACATGGTCCCGCGCGTCCGCACGTGCCCCGACCCTAGCACGTGTTCGCACCCTCGCCTGTGCCCTCAGCCTTGCCGTTCCCTAACCCTAACCCTAGCCCGGAACGGAAACCCACCGACAGCCCCACACCTTAGCCTCCGCCGTACCCTCATCCTAATCCGTACGCGGACACTGACCCGCGCGTCCGCACGTGCCCCGACCCTAGCACGTGTCCGCACCCTCACCTGTGCCCTCAGCCTTGCCGTTCCCTAACCCTAACCCTAGCCCGGAACGGAAAACCACCGGCAGCCCCACACCTTAGCCCCCGCCGTACCCTCATCCTAATCCGTACGCGGACACTGACCCGCGCGTCCGCACGTGCCCCGACCCTAGCACGTGTCCGCACCCTCACCTGTGCCCTCAGCCTTGCCGTTCCCTAACCCTAACCCTAGCCCGGAACGAAAACCCACCGGCAGCCCCACACCTTAGCCCCCGCCGTACCCTCATCCTAATCCGTACGTGGACACTGACCCGCGCGTCCGCACGTGCCCCGACCCAAGCACGTGTCCGCCCCCTCACCTATGCCCTCAGCCTTGCCGTTCCCTAACCCTAACCCTAGCCCGGAACGGAAACCCACCGGCAGCCCCACACCTTAGCCTCCGCCATACCCTCATCCTAATCCGTACGCGGACACTGACCCGCGCGTCCGCACGTGCCCCGACCCTAGCACGTGTCCGCACCCTCACCTGTGCCCTCAGCCTTGCCGTTCCCTAACCCTAACCCTAGCCCGGAACGGAAACCCACCGGCAGCCCCACACCTTAGCCCCCGCCGTACCCTCATCCTAATCCGTACGCGGACACTGACCCGCGCGTCCGCACGTGCCCCGACCCTAGCACGTGTCCGCACCCTCACCTGTGCCCTTAGCCTTGCCGTTCCCTAACCCTAACCCTAGCCCGGAACGGAAACCCACCGGCAGCCCCACACCTTAGCCTCCGCCGTACCCTCATCCTAATCCGTACGCGGACACTGACCCGCGTGTCCGCACGTGCCCCGACCCTAGCACGTGTCCACACCCTCACCTGTGCCCTCAGGCTTGCCGTTCCCTAACCCTAACCCTAGCCCGGAACGGAAACCCACCGGCAGCCCCACACCTTAGCCTCCGCCGTACCCTCATCCTAATCCGTACGCGGACACTGACCCGCGCGTCCGCACGTGCCCCGACCCTAGCACGTGTCCGCACCCTCACCTGTGCCCTCAGCCTTGCCGTTCCCTAACCCTAACCCTAGCCCGGAACGGAAACCCACCGGCAGCCCCACACCTTAGCCTCCGCCGTACCCTCATCCTAATCCGTAAGCGGACACTGACCCGCGCGTCCGCACGTGCCCCGACCCTAGCACGTGTCCGCACCCTGACCTGTGCCCTCAGCCTTGCCGTTCCCTAACCCTAACCCTAGCCCGGAACGGAAACCCACCGGCAGCCCCACACCTTAGCCTCCGCCGTACCCTCATCCTAATCCGTACGCGGACACTGACACGCGCGTCCGCACGTGGCCCGACCCTAGCACGTGTCCGCACCCTCACCTGTGCCCTCAGCCTTGCCGTTCCCTAACCCTAACCCTAGCCCGGAACGGAAACCCACCGGCAGCCCCACACCTTAGCCTCCGCCGTACCCTCATCCTAATCCGTACGCGGACACTGACCCGCGCGTCCGCACGTGCCCCGACCCTAGCACGTGTCCGCACCCTCGCCTGTGCCCTCAGCCTTGCCGTTCCCTAACCCTAACCCTAGCCCGGAATGGAAACCCACCGGCAGCCCCACACCTTAGCCTCCGCCGTACCCTCATCCTAATCCGTACGTGGACACTGACCCACGCGTCCGCACGTGCCCCGACCCTAGCACGTGTCCGCACCCTCGCCTGTGCCCTCAGCCTTGCCGTTCCCTAACCCTAACCCTAGCCCGGAACGGAAACCCACCGGCAGCCCCACACCTTAGCCTCCGCCGTACCCTCATCCTAATCCGTACGCGGACACTGACGCGCGTGTCCGCACGTGCCCCGACCCTAGAACGTGTCCGCACCCTCGCCTGTGCCCTCAGCCTTGCCGTTCCCTAACCCTAACCCTAGCCCGGAACGGAAACCCACCGGCAGCCCCACACCTTAGCCTCCGCCGTACCCTCATCCTAATCCGTACGCGGACACTGACCCGCGCGTCCGCACGTGCCCCGACCCTAGCATGTGTCCGCACCCTCGCCTGTGGCCTCAGCCTTGCCGTTCCCTAACCCTAACCCTAGCCCTGAAGGGAAACCCACCGGCAGCCCCACACCTTAGCCTCCGCCGTACCCTCATCCTAATCCGTACGCGGACACTGAGCCGCGCGTCCGCACGTGCCCCGACCCTAGCACGTGTCTGCACCCTCACCTATGCCCTCAGCATTGCCGTTCCCTAACCCTAATCCTAGCACGGAAGGGAAACCCACCGGGAGCCCCACACCTTAGCCTCCGCCGTACCCTCATCCTAATCCGTACGCGGACACTGACCCGCGCGTCCCCACGTGCCCCGACCCTAGCACGTGTCCGCACCCTCACCTGTGCCCTCAGCCTTGCCGTTCCCTAACCCTAACCCTAGCCCGGAACGGAAACCCACCGGCAGCCCCACACCTTAGCCTCCACCGTACCCTCATCCTAATCCGTACGCGGACACTGACCCGCGCGTCCGCACGTGCCCCGACCCTAGCACGTGTCCGCACCCTGACCTATGCCCTCAGCCTTGCCGTTCCCTAACCCTAACCCTAGCCCGGAACGGAAACCCACCGGCAGCCCCACACCTTAGCCTCCGCCGTACCCTCATCCTAATCCGTACGCGGACACTGACACGCGCGTCCGCACGTGCCCCGACCCTAGCACGTGTCCGCACCCTCACCTGTGCCCTCAGCCTTGCCGTTCCCTAACCCTAACCCTAGCCCGGAACGGAAACCCACCGGCAGCACCACAGCTTAGCCTCCGCCGTACCCTCATCCTAATCCGTACGCGGACACTGACCCGCGCATCCGCACGTGCCCCGACCCTAGCACGTGTCCGCACCCTCACCTGTGCCCTCAGCCTTGCCGTTCCCTAACCCTAACCCTAGCCCGGAACGGAAACCAACTGGCAGCCCCACACCTTAGCCTCCGCCGTACCCTCATCCTAATCCGTACGCGGACACTGACCCGCGGGTCCGCACGAGCCCCGACCCTAGCACGTGTCCGCGCCCTCACCTGTGCCCTCAGCCTTGCCGTTCCCTAACCCTAACCCTAGCCCGGAACGGAAACCCACCGGCAGCCCCACACCTTAGCCTCCGCCGTACCCTCATCCTAATCCGTACGCGGACACTGACCCGCGCGTCCGCACGTGCCCCGACCCTAGCACGTGTCCGCACCCTCACCTGTGCCCTCAGCCTTGCCGTTCCCTAACCCTAACCCTAGCCCGGAACGGAAACCCACCGGCAGCCCCACACCTTAGCCTCCGCCGTACCCTCATCCTAATCCGTACGCGGACACTGACCCGCGCGTCCGCACGTGCCCCGACCCTAGCACGTGTCCGCACCCTGACCTGTGCCCTCAGCCTTGCCGTTCCCTAACCCTAACTCTAGCCCGGAACGGAAACCCACCAGCAGCCCCACACCTTAGCCTCCGCCGTACCCTCATCCTAATCCGTACGCGGACACTGACACGCGCGTCCGCACGTGGCCCGACCCTAGCACGTGTCCGCACCCTCACCTGTGCCCTCAGCCTTGCCGTTCCCTAACCCTAACCCTAGCCCGGAACGGAAACCCACCGGCAGCCCCACACCTTAGCCTCCGCCGTACCCTCATCCTAATCCGTACGCGGACACTGACCCGCGCGTCCGCACGTGCCCCGACCCTAGCACGTGTCCGCACCCGCGCCTGTGCCCTCAGCCTTGCCGTTCCCTAACCCTAACCCTAGCCCGGAACGGAAACCCACCGGCAGCCCCACACCTTAGCCTCTGCCGTACCCTCATCCTAATCCGTACGCGGACACTGACCCGCGCGTCCGCACGTGCCACGACCATAGCACGTGTCCGCACCCTCGCCTGTGCCCTCAGCTTTGCCGTTCCCTAACCCTAACCCTAGCCCGGAACGGAAACCCACCGGCAGCCCCACACCTTAGCCTCCGCCGTACCCTCATCCTAATCCGTACGTGGACACTGACCCACGCGTCCGCACGTGCCCCGACCCTAGCACGTGTCCGCACCCTCGCCTGTGCCCTCAGCCTTGCCGTTCCCTAACCCTAACCCTAGCCCGGAACGGAAACCCACCGGCAGCCCCACACCTTAGCCTCCGCCGTACCCTCATCCTAATCCGTACGCGGACACTGACCCGCGCGTCCGCACGTGCCCCGACCCTAGCACGTGTCCGCGCCCTCACCTGTGCCCTCAGCCTTGCCGTTCCCTAACCCTAACCCTAGCCCGGAACGGAAACCCACCGGCAGCCCCACACCTTAGCCTCCGCCGTACCCTCATCCTAATCCGTACGCGGACACTGACCCGCGCGTCCGCACGTGCCCCGACCCTAGCACGTGTCCGCGCCCTCACCTGTGCCCTCAGCCTTGCCGTTCCCTAACCCTAACCCTAGCCCGGAACGGAAACCCACCGGCAGCCCCACACCTTAGCCTCCGCCGTACCCTCATCCTAATCCGTACGCGGACACTGACCCGCGTGTCCGCACGTGCCCCGACCCTAGCACGTGTCCGCACCCTCACCTGTGCCCTCAGCCTTGCCGTTCCCTAACCCTAATCCTAGCCCGGAACGGAAACCCACCGGCAGCCCCACACCTTAGCCTCCGCCGCACGCTCATCCTAATCCATACGCGGACACTGACCCGCGCGTCTGCACGTGCCCCGACCCTAGCACGTGTTCGCACCCGCACCTGTGCCCTCAGCCTTGCCGTTCCCTAACCCTAACCCTAGCCCGGAACGGAAACCCACCGGCAGCCCCACACCTTAGCCTCCGCCGTACCCTCATCCTAATCCGTACGCGGACACTGACCCGCGCGTCCGCACGTGCCCCGACCCTAGCACGTGTCCGCACCCGCGCCTGTGCCCTCAGCCTTGCCGTTCCCTAACCCTAACCCTAGCCCGGAACGGAAACCCACCGGCAGCCCCACACCTTAGCCTCTGCCGTACCCTCATCCTAATCCGTACGCGGACACTGACCCGCGCGTCCGCACGTGCCACGACCCTAGCACGTGTCCGCACCCTCGCCTGTGCCCTCAGCTTTGCCGTTCCCTAACCCTAACCCTAGCCCGGAACGGAAACCCACCGGCAGCCCCACACCTTAGCCTCCGCCGTACCCTCATCCTAATCCGTACGTGGACACTGACCCACGCGTCCGCACGTGCCCCGACCCTAGCACGTGTCCGCACCCTCGCCTGTGCCCTCAGCCTTGCCGTTCCCTAACCCTAACCCTAGCCCGGAACGGAAACCCACCGGCAGCCCCACACCTTAGCCTCCGCCGTACCCTCATCCTAATCCGTACGCGGACACTGACGCGCGTGTCCGCACGTGCCCCGACCCTAGAACGTGTCCGCACCCTCGCCTGTGCCCTCAGCCTTGCCGTTCCCTAACCCTAACCCTAGCCCGGAATGGAAACCCACCGGCAGCCCCACACCTTAGCCTCCGCCGTACCCTCATCCTAATCCGTACGCGGACACTGACCCGCGCGTCCGCACGTGCCCCGACCCTAGCATGTGTCCGCACCCTCGCCTGTGGCCTCAGCCTTGCCGTTCCCTAACCCTAACCCTAGCCCGGAAGGGAAACCCACCGGCAGCCCCACACCTTAGCCTCCGCCGTACCCTCATCCTAATCCGTACGCGGACACTGAGCCGCGCGTCCGCACGTGCCCCAACCCTAGCACGTGTCTGCACCCTCACCTATGCCCTCAGCATTGCCGTTCCCTAACCCTAATCCTAGCACGGAAGGGAAACCCACCGGGAGCCCCACACCTTAGCCTCCGCCGTACCCTCATCCTAATCCGTACGCGGACACTGACCCGCGCGTCCGCACGTGCCCCGACCCTAGCACGTGTCCGCACCCTCACCTGTGCCCTCAGCCTTGCCGTTCCCTAACCCTAACCCTAGCCCGGAACGGAAACCCACCGGCAGCCCCACACCTTAGCCCCCGCCGTACCCTCATCCTAATCCGTACGCGGACACTGACCCGCGCGTCCGCACGTGCCCCGACCCTAGCACGTGTCCGCACCCTCACCTGTGCCCTTAGCCTTGCCGTTCCCTAACCCTAACCCTAGCCCGGAACGGAAACCCACCGGCAGCCCCACACCTTAGCCTCCGCCGTACCCTCATCCTAATCCGTACGCGGACACTGACCCGCGTGTCCGCACGTGCCCCGACCCTAGCACGTGTCCACACCCTCACCTGTGCCCTCAGGCTTGCCGTTCCCTAACCCTAACCCTAGCCCGGAACGGAAACCCACCGGCAGCCCCACACCTTAGCCTCCGCCGTACCCTCATCCTAATCCGTACGCGGACACTGACCCGCGCGTCCGCACGTGCCCCGACCCTAGCACGTGTCCGCACCCTCACCTGTGCCCTCAGCCTTGCCGTTCCCTAACCCTAACCCTAGCCCGGAACGGAAACCCACCGGCAGCCCCACACCTTAGCCTCCGCCGTACCCTCATCCTAATCCGTAAGCGGACACTGACCCGCGCGTCCGCACGTGCCCCGACCCTAGCACGTGTCCGCACCCTGACCTGTGCCCTCAGCCTTGCCGTTCCCTAACCCTAACCCTAGCCCGGAACGGAAACCCACCGGCAGCCCCACACCTTAGCCTCCGCCGTACCCTCATCCTAATCCGTACGCGGACACTGACACGCGCGTCCGCACGTGGCCCGACCCTAGCACGTGTCCGCACCCTCACCTGTGCCCTCAGCCTTGCCGTTCCCTAACCCTAACCCTAGCCCGGAACGGAAACCCACCGGCAGCCCCACACCTTAGCCTCCGCCGTACCCTCATCCTAATCCGTACGCGGACACTGACCCGCGCGTCCGCACGTGCCCCGACCCTAGCACGTGTCCGCACCCTCGCCTGTGCCCTCAGCCTTGCCGTTCCCTAACCCTAACCCTAGCCCGGAATGGAAACCCACCGGCAGCCCCACACCTTAGCCTCCGCCGTACCCTCATCCTAATCCGTACGTGGACACTGACCCACGCGTCCGCACGTGCCCCGACCCTAGCACGTGTCCGCACCCTCGCCTGTGCCCTCAGCCTTGCCGTTCCCTAACCCTAACCCTAGCCCGGAACGGAAACCCACCGGCAGCCCCACACCTTAGCCTCCGCCGTACCCTCATCCTAATCCGTACGCGGACACTGACGCGCGTGTCCGCACGTGCCCCGACCCTAGAACGTGTCCGCACCCTCGCCTGTGCCCTCAGCCTTGCCGTTCCCTAACCCTAACCCTAGCCCGGAACGGAAACCCACCGGCAGCCCCACACCTTAGCCTCCGCCGTACCCTCATCCTAATCCGTACGCGGACACTGACCCGCGCGTCCGCACGTGCCCCGACCCTAGCATGTGTCCGCACCCTCGCCTGTGGCCTCAGCCTTGCCGTTCCCTAACCCTAACCCTAGCCCTGAAGGGAAACCCACCGGCAGCCCCACACCTTAGCCTCCGCCGTACCCTCATCCTAATCCGTACGCGGACACTGAGCCGCGCGTCCGCACGTGCCCCGACCCTAGCACGTGTCTGCACCCTCACCTATGCCCTCAGCATTGCCGTTCCCTAACCCTAATCCTAGCACGGAAGGGAAACCCACCGGGAGCCCCACACCTTAGCCTCCGCCGTACCCTCATCCTAATCCGTACGCGGACACTGACCCGCGCGTCCCCACGTGCCCCGACCCTAGCACGTGTCCGCACCCTCACCTGTGCCCTCAGCCTTGCCGTTCCCTAACCCTAACCCTAGCCCGGAACGGAAACCCACCGGCAGCCCCACACCTTAGCCTCCACCGTACCCTCATCCTAATCCGTACGCGGACACTGACCCGCGCGTCCGCACGTGCCCCGACCCTAGCACGTGTCCGCACCCTGACCTATGCCCTCAGCCTTGCCGTTCCCTAACCCTAACCCTAGCCCGGAACGGAAACCCACCGGCAGCCCCACACCTTAGCCTCCGCCGTACCCTCATCCTAATCCGTACGCGGACACTGACACGCGCGTCCGCACGTGCCCCGACCCTAGCACGTGTCCGCACCCTCACCTGTGCCCTCAGCCTTGCCGTTCCCTAACCCTAACCCTAGCCCGGAACGGAAACCCACCGGCAGCACCACAGCTTAGCCTCCGCCGTACCCTCATCCTAATCCGTACGCGGACACTGACCCGCGCATCCGCACGTGCCCCGACCCTAGCACGTGTCCGCACCCTCACCTGTGCCCTCAGCCTTGCCGTTCCCTAACCCTAACCCTAGCCCGGAACGGAAACCAACTGGCAGCCCCACACCTTAGCCTCCGCCGTACCCTCATCCTAATCCGTACGCGGACACTGACCCGCGGGTCCGCACGAGCCCCGACCCTAGCACGTGTCCGCGCCCTCACCTGTGCCCTCAGCCTTGCCGTTCCCTAACCCTAACCCTAGCCCGGAACGGAAACCCACCGGCAGCCCCACACCTTAGCCTCCGCCGTACCCTCATCCTAATCCGTACGCGGACACTGACCCGCGCGTCCGCACGTGCCCCGACCCTAGCACGTGTCCGCACCCTCACCTGTGCCCTCAGCCTTGCCGTTCCCTAACCCTAACCCTAGCCCGGAACGGAAACCCACCGGCAGCCCCACACCTTAGCCTCCGCCGTACCCTCATCCTAATCCGTACGCGGACACTGACCCGCGCGTCCGCACGTGCCCCGACCCTAGCACGTGTCCGCACCCTGACCTGTGCCCTCAGCCTTGCCGTTCCCTAACCCTAACTCTAGCCCGGAACGGAAACCCACCAGCAGCCCCACACCTTAGCCTCCGCCGTACCCTCATCCTAATCCGTACGCGGACACTGACACGCGCGTCCGCACGTGGCCCGACCCTAGCACGTGTCCGCACCCTCACCTGTGCCCTCAGCCTTGCCGTTCCCTAACCCTAACCCTAGCCCGGAACGGAAACCCACCGGCAGCCCCACACCTTAGCCTCCGCCGTACCCTCATCCTAATCCGTACGCGGACACTGACCCGCGCGTCCGCACGTGCCCCGACCCTAGCACGTGTCCGCACCCGCGCCTGTGCCCTCAGCCTTGCCGTTCCCTAACCCTAACCCTAGCCCGGAACGGAAACCCACCGGCAGCCCCACACCTTAGCCTCTGCCGTACCCTCATCCTAATCCGTACGCGGACACTGACCCGCGCGTCCGCACGTGCCACGACCCTAGCACGTGTCCGCACCCTCGCCTGTGCCCTCAGCTTTGCCGTTCCCTAACCCTAACCCTAGCCCGGAACGGAAACCCACCGGCAGCCCCACACCTTAGCCTCCGCCGTACCCTCATCCTAATCCGTACGTGGACACTGACCCACGCGTCCGCACGTGCCCCGACCCTAGCACGTGTCCGCACCCTCGCCTGTGCCCTCAGCCTTGCCGTTCCCTAACCCTAACCCTAGCCCGGAACGGAAACCCACCGGCAGCCCCACACCTTAGCCTCCGCCGTACCCTCATCCTAATCCGTACGCGGACACTGACGCGCGTGTCCGCACGTGCCCCGACCCTAGAACGTGTCCGCACCCTCGCCTGTGCCCTCAGCCTTGCCGTTCCCTAACCCTAACCCTAGCCCGGAACGGAAACCCACCGGCAGCCCCACACCTTAGCCTCCGCCGTACCCTCATCCTAATCCGTACGCGGACACTGACCCGCGCGTCCGCACGTGCCCCGACCCTAGCACGTGTCCGCGCCCTCACCTGTGCCCTCAGCCTTGCCGTTCCCTAACCCTAACCCTAGCCCGGAACGGAAACCCACCGGCAGCCCCACACCTTAGCCTCCGCCGTACCCTCATCCTAATCCGTACGCGGACACTGACCCGCGCGTCCGCACGTGCCCCGACCCTAGCACGTGTCCGCGCCCTCACCTGTGCCCTCAGCCTTGCCGTTCCCTAACCCTAACCCTAGCCCGGAACGGAAACCCACCGGCAGCCCCACACCTTAGCCTCCGCCGTACCCTCATCCTAATCCGTACGCGGACACTGACCCGCGTGTCCGAACGTGCCCCGACCCTAGCACGTGTCCGCACCCTCACCTGTGCCCTCAGCCTTGCCGTTCCCTAACCCTAATCCTAGCCCGGAACGGAAACCCACCGGCAGCCCCACACCTTAGCCTCCGCCGCACGCTCATCCTAATCCATACGCGGACACTGACCCGCGCGTCTGCACGTGCCCCGACCCTAGCACGTGTTCGCACCCGCACCTGTGCCCTCAGCCTTGCCGTTCCCTAACCCTAACCCTAGCCCGGAACGGAAACCCACCGGCAGCCCCACACCTTAGCCTCCGCCGTACCCTCATCCTAATCCGTACGCGGACACTGACCCGCGCGTCCGCACGTGCCCCGACCCTAGCACGTGTCCGCACCCGCGCCTGTGCCCTCAGCCTTGCCGTTCCCTAACCCTAACCCTAGCCCGGAACGGAAACCCACCGGCAGCCCCACACCTTAGCCTCTGCCGTACCCTCATCCTAATCCGTACGCGGACACTGACCCGCGCGTCCGCACGTGCCACGACCCTAGCACGTGTCCGCACCCTCGCCTGTGCCCTCAGCTTTGCCGTTCCCTAACCCTAACCCTAGCCCGGAACGGAAACCCACCGGCAGCCCCACACCTTAGCCTCCGCCGTACCCTCATCCTAATCCGTACGTGGACACTGACCCACGCGTCCGCACGTGCCCCGACCCTAGCACGTGTCCGCACCCTCGCCTGTGCCCTCAGCCTTGCCGTTCCCTAACCCTAACCCTAGCCCGGAACGGAAACCCACCGGCAGCCCCACACCTTAGCCTCCGCCGTACCCTCATCCTAATCCGTACGCGGACACTGACGCGCGTGTCCGCACGTGCCCCGACCCTAGAACGTGTCCGCACCCTCGCCTGTGCCCTCAGCCTTGCCGTTCCCTAACCCTAACCCTAGCCCGGAACGGAAACCCACCGGCAGCCCCACACCTTAGCCTCCGCCGTACCCTCATCCTAATCCGTACGCGGACACTGACCCGCGCGTCCGCACGTGCCCCGACCCTAGCATGTGTCCGCACCCTCGCCTGTGGCCTCAGCCTTGCCGTTCCCTAACCCTAACCCTAGCCCGGAAGGGAAACCCACCGGCAGCCCCACACCTTAGCCTCCGCCGTACCCTCATCCTAATCCGTACGCGGACACTGAGCCGCGCGTCCGCACGTGCCCCAACCCTAGCACGTGTCTGCACCCTCACCTATGCCCTCAGCATTGCCGTTCCCTAACCCTAATCCTAGCACGGAAGGGAAACCCACCGGGAGCCCCACACCTTAGCCTCCGCCGTACCCTCATCCTAATCCGTACGCGGACACTGACCCGCGCGTCCGCACGTGCCCCGACCCTAGCACGTGTCCGCACCCTCACCTGTGCCCTCAGCCTTGCCGTTCCCTAACCCTAACCCTAGCCCGGAACAGAAACCCACCGGCAGCCCCACACCTTAGCCTCCGCCGTACCCTCATCCTAATCCGTACGCGGACACTGACCCGCGCGTCCGCACGTGCCCCGACCCTAGCACGTGTCCGCACCCTGACCTATGCCCTCAGCCTTGCCGTTCCCTAACCCTAACCCTAGCCCGGAACGGAAACCCACCGGCAGCCCCACACCTTAGCCTCCGCCGTACCCTCATCCTAATCCGTACGCGGACACTGACACGCGCGTCCGCACGTGCCCCGACCCTAGCACGTGTCCGCACCCTCACCTGTGCCCTCAGCCTTGCCGTTCCCTAACCCTAACCCTAGCCCGGAACGGAAACCCACCGGCAGCACCACAGCTTAGCCTCCGCCGTACCCTCATCCTAATCCGTACGCGGACACTGACCCGCGCATCCGCACGTGCCCCGACCCTAGCACGTGTCCGCACCCTCACCTGTGCCCTCAGCCTTGCCGTTCCCTAACCCTAACCCTAGCCCGGAACGGAAACCAACTGGCAGCCCCACACCTTAGCCTCCGCCGTACCCTCATCCTAATCCGTACGCGGACACTGACCCGCGGGTCCGCACGAGCCCCGACCCTAGCACGTGTCCGCGCCCTCACCTGTGCCCTCAGCCTTGCCGTTCCCTAACCCTAACCCTAGCCCGGAACGGAAACCCACCGGCAGCCCCACACCTTAGCCTCCGCCGTACCCTCATCCTAATCCGTACGCGGACACTGACCGGCGCGTCCGCACGTGCCCCGACCCTAGCACGTGTCCGCACCCTCACCTGTGCCCTCAGCCTTGCCGTTCCCTAACCCTAATCCTAGCCCGGAACGGAAACCCACCGGCAGCCCCACACCTTAGCCTCCGCCGCACGCTCATCCTAATCCATACGCGGACACTGACCCGCGCGTCTGCACGTGCCCCGACCCTAGCACGTGTTCGCACCCGCACCTGTGCCCTCAGCCTTGCCGTTCCCTAACCCTAACCCTAGCCCGGAACGGAAACCCACCGGCAGCCCCACACCTTAGCCTCCGCCGTACCCTCATCCTAATCCGTACGCGGACACTGACCCGCGCGTCCGCACGTGCCCCGACCCTAGCACGTGTCCGCACCCTCAACTGTGCCCTCAGCCTTGCCGTTCCCTAACCCTAACCCTAGCCCGGAACGGAAACCCACCGGCAGCCCCACACCTTAGCCTCCGCCGTACCCTCATCCTAATCCGTACGCGGACACTGACCCACGCGTCCGCACGTGCCCCGACCCTAGCACGTGACCGCACCCTCACCTGTGCCCTCAGCCTTGCCGTTCCCTAACCCTAACCCTAGCCCGGAACGGAAACCCACCGGAAGCCCCACACCTTAGCCTCCGCCGTACCCTCATCCTAATCCGTACGCGGACACTGACCCGCGCGTCCGCACGTGCCCCGACCCTAGCACGTGTCCGCACCCTCACCTGTGCCCTCAGCCTTGCCGTTCCCTAACCCTAACCCTAGCCCGGAACGGAAACCCACCGGCAGCCCCACACCTTAGCCTCCGCCGTACCCTCATCCTAATCCGTACGCGGACACTGACCCGCGCGTCCGCACGTGCCCCGACCCTAGCACGTGTCCGCACCCTGACCTATGCCCTCAGCCTTGCCGTTCCCTAACCCTAACCCTAGCCCGGAACGGAAACCCACCGGCAGCCCCACACCTTAGCCTCCGCCGTACCCTCATCCTAATCCGTACGCGGACACTGACACGCGCGTCCGCACGTGCCCCGACCCTAGCACGTGTCCGCACCCTCACCTGTGCCCTCAGCCTTGCCGTTCCCTAACCCTAACCCTAGCCCGGAACGGAAACCCACCGGCAGCACCACAGCTTAGCCTCCGCCGTACCCTCATCCTAATCCGTACGCGGACACTGACCCGCGCATCCGCACGTGCCCCGACCCTAGCACGTGTCCGCACCCTCACCTGTGCCCTCAGCCTTGCCGTTCCCTAACCCTAACCCTAGCCCGGAACGGAAACCAACTGGCAGCCCCACACCTTAGCCTCCGCCGTACCCTCATCCTAATCCGTACGCGGACACTGACCCGCGGGTCCGCACGAGCCCCGACCCTAGCACGTGTCCGCGCCCTCACCTGTGCCCTCAGCCTTGCCGTTCCCTAACCCTAACCCTAGCCCGGAACGGAAACCCACCGGCAGCCCCACACCTTAGCCTCCGCCGTACCCTCATCCTAATCCGTACGCGGACACTGACCCGCGCGTCCGCACGTGCCCCGACCCTAGCACGTGTCCGCACCCTCACCTGTGCCCTCAGCCTTGCCGTTCCCTAACCCTAACCCTAGCCCGGAACGGAAACCCACCGGCAGCCCCACACCTTAGCCTCCGCCGTACCCTCATCCTAATCCGTACGCGGACACTGACCCGCGCGTCCGCACGTGCCCCGACCCTAGCACGTGTCCGCACCCTGACCTGTGCCCTCAGCCTTGCCGTTCCCTAACCCTAACTCTAGCCCGGAACGGAAACCCACCAGCAGCCCCACACCTTAGCCTCCGCCGTACCCTCATCCTAATCCGTACGCGGACACTGACACGCGCGTCCGCACGTGGCCCGACCCTAGCACGTGTCCGCACCCTCACCTGTGCCCTCAGCCTTGCCGTTCCCTAACCCTAACCCTAGCCCGGAACGGAAACCCACCGGCAGCCCCACACCTTAGCCTCCGCCGTACCCTCATCCTAATCCGTACGCGGACACTGACCCGCGCGTCCGCACGTGCCCCGACCCTAGCACGTGTCCGCACCCGCGCCTGTGCCCTCAGCCTTGCCGTTCCCTAACCCTAACCCTAGCCCGGAACGGAAACCCACCGGCAGCCCCACACCTTAGCCTCTGCCGTACCCTCATCCTAATCCGTACGCGGACACTGACCCGCGCGTCCGCACGTGCCACGACCCTAGCACGTGTCCGCACCCTCGCCTGTGCCCTCAGCTTTGCCGTTCCCTAACCCTAACCCTAGCCCGGAACGGAAACCCACCGGCAGCCCCACACCTTAGCCTCCGCCGTACCCTCATCCTAATCCGTACGTGGACACTGACCCACGCGTCCGCACGTGCCCCGACCCTAGCACGTGTCCGCACCCTCGCCTGTGCCCTCAGCCTTGCCGTTCCCTAACCCTAACCCTAGCCCGGAACGGAAACCCACCGGCAGCCCCACACCTTAGCCTCCGCCGTACCCTCATCCTAATCCGTACGCGGACACTGACGCGCGTGTCCGCACGTGCCCCGACCCTAGAACGTGTCCGCACCCTCGCCTGTGCCCTCAGCCTTGCCGTTCCCTAACCCTAACCCTAGCCCGGAACGGAAACCCACCGGCAGCCCCACACCTTAGCCTCCGCCGTACCCTCATCCTAATCCGTACGCGGACACTGACCCGCGCGTCCGCACGTGCCCCGACCCTAGCATGTGTCCGCACCCTCGCCTGTGGCCTCAGCCTTGCCGTTCCCTAACCCTAACCCTAGCCCGGAACGGAAACCCACCGGCAGCCCCACACCTTAGCCTCCGCCGTACCCTCATCCTAATCCGTACGCGGACACTGACCCGCGCGTCCGCACGTGCCCCGACCCTAGCACGTGTCCGCACCCTGACCTATGCCCTCAGCCTTGCCGTTCCCTAACCCTAACCCTAGCACGGAAGGGAAACCCACCGGGAGCCCCACACCTTAGCCTCCGCCGTACCCTCATCCTAATCCGTACGCGGACACTGACCCGCGCGTCCGCACGTGCCCCGACCCTAGCACGTGTCCGCACCCTCACCTGTGCCCTCAGCCTTGCCGTTCCCTAACCCTAACCCTAGCCCGGAACGGAAACCCACCGGCAGCCCCACACCTTAGCCTCCGCCGTACCCTCATCCTAATCCGTACGCGGACACTGACCCGCGCGTCCGCACGTGCCCCGACCCTAGCACGTGTCCGCACCCTGACCTGTGCCCTCAGCCTTGCCGTTCCCTAACCCTAACCCTAGCCCGGAAGGGAAACCCACCGGCAGCCCCACACCTTAGCCTCCGCCGTACCCTCATCCTAATCCGTACGCGGACACTGACCCGCGCGTCCGCACGTGCCCCGACCCTAGCACGTGTCCGCACCCTGACCTGTGCCCTCAGCCTTGCCGTTCCCTAACCCTAACTCTAGCCCGGAACGGAAACCCACCAGCAGCCCCACACCTTAGCCTCCGCCGTACCCTCATCCTAATCCGTACGCGGACACTGACACGCGCGTCCGCACGTGGCCCGACCCTAGCACGTGTCCGCACCCTCACCTGTGCCCTCAGCCTTGCCGTTCCCTAACCCTAACCCTAGCCCGGAACGGAAACCCACCGGCAGCCCCACACCTTAGCCTCCGCCGTACCCTCATCCTAATCCGTACGCGGACACTGACCCGCGCGTCCGCACGTGCCCCGACCCTAGCACGTGTCCGCACCCGCGCCTGTGCCCTCAGCCTTGCCGTTCCCTAACCCTAACCCTAGCCCGGAACGGAAACCCACCGGCAGCCCCACACCTTAGCCTCTGCCGTACCCTCATCCTAATCCGTACGCGGACACTGACCCGCGCGTCCGCACGTGCCACGACCCTAGCACGTGTCCGCACCCTCGCCTGTGCCCTCAGCTTTGCCGTTCCCTAACCCTAACCCTAGCCCGGAACGGAAACCCACCGGCAGCCCCACACCTTAGCCTCCGCCGTACCCTCATCCTAATCCGTACGTGGACACTGACCCACGCGTCCGCACGTGCCCCGACCCTAGCACGTGTCCGCACCCTCGCCTGTGCCCTCAGCCTTGCCGTTCCCTAACCCTAACCCTAGCCCGGAACGGAAACCCACCGGCAGCCCCACACCTTAGCCTCCGCCGTACCCTCATCCTAATCCGTACGCGGACACTGACGCGCGTGTCCGCACGTGCCCCGACCCTAGAACGTGTCCGCACCCTCCCCTGTGCCCTCAGCCTTGCCGTTCCCTAACCCTAACCCTAGCCCGGAACGGAAACCCACCGGCAGCCCCACACCTTAGCCTCCGCCGTACCCTCATCCTAATCCGTACGCGGACACTGACCCGCGCGTCCGCACGTGCCCCGACCCTAGCATGTGTCCGCACCCTCGCCTGTGGCCTCAGCCTTGCCGTTCCCTAACCCTAACCCTAGCCCGGAACGGAAACCCACCGGCAGCCCCACACCTTAGCCTCCGCCGTACCCTCATCCTAATCCGTACGCGGACACTGACCCGCGCGTCCGCACGTGCCCCGACCCTAGCACGTGTCCGCACCCTGACCTATGCCCTCAGCCTTGCCGTTCCCTAACCCTAACCCTAGCACGGAAGGGAAACCCACCGGGAGCCCCACACCTTAGCCTCCGCCGTACCCTCATCCTAATCCGTACGCGGACACTGACCCGCGCGTCCGCACGTGCCCCGACCCTAGCACGTGTCCGCACCCTCACCTGTGCCCTCAGCCTTGCCGTTCCCTAACCCTAACCCTAGCCCGGAACGGAAACCCACCGGCAGCCCCACACCTTAGCCTCCGCCGTACCCTCATCCTAATCCGTACGCGGACACTGACCCGCGCGTCCGCACGTGCCCCGACCCTAGCACGTGTCCGCACCCTGACCTGTGCCCTCAGCCTTGCCGTTCCCTAACCCTAACCCTAGCCCGGAAGGGAAACCCACCGGCAGCCCCACACCTTAGCCTCCGCCGTACCCTCATCCTAATCCGTACGCGGACACTGACCCGCGTGTCCGCACGTGCCCCGACCCTAGCACGTGTCCGCACCCTCACCTGTGCCCTCAGCCTTGCCGTTCCCTAACCCTAACCCTAGCCCGGAACGGAAACCCACCGGCAGCCCCACACCTTAGCCTCCGCCGTACCCTCATCCTAATCCGTACGCGGACACTGACCCGCGCGTCCGCACGTGCCCCGACCCTAGCACGTGTCCGCACCCTCACCTGTGCCCTCAGCCTTGCCGTTCCCTAACCCTAACCCTAGCCCGGAACGGAAACCCACCGGCAGCCCCACACCTTAGCCCCCGCCGTACCCTCATCCTAATCCGTACGCGGACACTGACACGCGCGTCCGCACGTGCCCCGACCCTAGCACGTGTCCGCACCCTCACCTGTGCCCTCAGCCTTGCCGTTCCCTAACCCTAACCCTAGCCCAGAAGGGAAACCCACCGGCAGCCCCACACCTTAGCCCCCGCCGTACCCTCATCCTAATCCGTACGCGGACACTGACCCGCGCGTCCGCACGTGCCCCGACCCTAGCACGTGTCCGCCCCCTCACCTGTGCCCTCAGCCTTGCCGCTCCCTAACCCTAACCCTAGCCAGGAACGGAAACCCACCGGCAGCCCCACACCTTAGCCTCCGCCGTACCCTCATCCTAATCCGTACGCGGACACTGACCCACGCGTCCGCACGTGCCCCGACCCTAGCACGTGTCCGCACCCTCACCTGTGCCCTCAGCCTTGCCGTTCCCTAACCCTAACCCTAGCCCGGAACGGAAACCCACCGGCAGCCCCACACCTTAGCCCCCGCCGTACCCTCATCCTAATCCGTACACGGACACTGACCCGCGCGTCCGCACGTGCCCCGACCCTAGCACGTGTCCGCACCCTCACCTGTGCCCTCAGCCTTGCCGTTCCCTAACCCTAACCCTAGCCCGGAACGGAAACCCACCGGCAGCCCCACACCTTAGCCCCCGCCGTACCCTCATCCTAATCCGTACGCGGACACTGACACGCGCGTCCGCACGTGGCCCGACCCTAGCACGTGTCCGCACCCTCACCTGTGCCCTCAGCCTTGCCGTTCCCTAACCCTAACCCTAGCCCGGAACGGAAACCCACCGGCAGCCCCACACCTTAGCCTCCGCCGTACCCTCATCCTAATCCGTACGCGGACACTGACCCGCGCGTCCGCACGTGCCCCGACCCTAGCACGTGTCCGCACCCGCGCCTGTGCCCTCAGCCTTGCCGTTCCCTAACCCTAACCCTAGCCCGGAACGGAAACCCACCGGCAGCCCCACACCTTAGCCTCCGCCGTACCCTCATCCTAATCCGTACGCGGACACTGACCCGCGCGTCCGCACGTGCCCCGACCCTAGCACGTGTCCGCACCCTCACCTGTGCCCTCAGCCTTGCCGTTCCCTAACCCTAACCCTAGCCCGGAACGGAAACCCACCGGCAGCACCACAGCTTAGCCTCCGCCGTACCCTCCTCCTAATCCATACGCGGACACTGACCCGTGCATCCGCACGTGCCCCGACCCTAGCACGTGTCCGCACCCTCACCTGTGCCCTCAGCCTTGCCGTTCCCTAACCCTAACCCTAGCCCGGAACGGAAACCCACCGGCAGCCCCACACCTTAGCCTCCGCCGTACCCTCATCCTAATCCGTACGCGGACACTGACACGCGGGTCCGCACGAGCCCCGACCCTAGCACGTGTCCGCGCCCTCACCTGTGCCCTCAGCCTTGCCGTTCCCTAACCCTAACCCTAGCCCGGAACGGAAACCCACCGGCAGCCCCACACCTTAGCCTCCGCCGTACCCTCATCCTAATCCGTACGCGGACACTGACCCGCGCGTCCGCACGTGCCCCGACCCTAGCACGTGTCCGCACCCTCACCTGTGCCCTCAGCCTTGCCGTTCCCTAACCCTAATCCTAGCCCGGAACGGAAACCCACCGGCAGCCCCACACCTTAGCCTCCGCCGCACGCTCATCCTAATCCGTACGCGGACACTGACCCGCGCGTCCGCACGTGCCCCGACCCTAGTACGTGTCCGCACCCTCACCTGTGCCCTCAGCCTTGCCGTTCCTTAACCCTAACCCTAGCCCGGAACGGAAACCCACCGGCAGCTCCACACCTTAGCCTCCGCCGTACCCTCATCCTAATCCGTACGCGGACACGGACCCGCGCGTCCGCACGTGCCCCGACCCTAGCACGTGTCCGCACCCTCGCCTGTGCCCTCAGCCTTGCCGTTCCCTAACCCTAACCCTAGCCCGGAACGGAAACCCACCGACAGCCCCACACCTTAGCCTCCGCCGTACCCTCATCCTAATCCGTACGCGGACACTGACCCGCGCGTCCGCACGTGCCCCGACCCTAGCACGTGTCCGCACCCTCACCTGTGCCCTCAGCCTTGCCGTTCCCTAACCCTAACCCTAGCCCGGAACGGAAAACCACCGGCAGCCCCACACCTTAGCCCCCGCCGTACCCTCATTCTAATCCGTACGCGGACACTGATCCGCGCGTCCGCACGTGCCCCGACCCTAGCACGTGTCCGCACCCTCACCTGTGCCCTCAGCCTTGCCGTTCCCTAACCCTAACCCTAGCCCGGAACGGAAACCCACCGGCAGCCCCACACCTTAGCCCCCGCCGTACCCTCATCCTAATCCGTACGCGGACACTGACCCGCGCGTCCGCACGTGCCCCGACCCTAGCACGTGTCCGCACCCTCACCTGTGCCCTCAGCCTTGCCGTTCCCTAACCCTAACCCTAGCCCGGAACGGAAACCCACCGGCAGCCCCACACCTTAGCCTCCGCCGTACCCTCATCCTAATCCGTACGCGGACACTGACCCGCGCGTCCGCACGTGCCCCGACCCTAGCACGTGTCCACACCCTCACCTGTGCCCTCAGCCTTGCCGTTCCCTAACCCTAACTCTAGCCCGGAACGGAAACCCACCGGCAGCCGCACACCTTAGCCTCCGCCGTACCCTCATCCTAATCCGTACGCGGACACTGACCCGCGCGTCCGCACGTGCCCCGACCCTAGCACGTGTCCGCACCCTCACCTGTGCCCTCAGCCTTGCCGTTCCCTAACCCTAACCCTAGCCCGGAACGGAAACCCACCGGCAGCCCCACACCTTAGCCTCCGCCGTACCCTCATCCTAATCCGTACGCGGACACTGACCCGCGCGTCCGCACGTGCCCCGACCCTAGCACGTGTCCGCACCCTCACCTGTGCCCTCAGCCTTGCCGTTCCCTAACCCTAACTCTAGCCCGGAACGGAAACCCACCAGCAGCCCCACACCTTAGCCTCCGCCGTACCCTCATCCTAATCCGTACGCGGACACTGACCCGCGCGTCCGCACGTGCCCCGAACCGAACACGTGTCCGCACCCTCACCTGTGCCCTCAGCCTTGCCGTTCCCTAACCCTAACCCTAGCCCGGAACGGAAACCCACCGGCAGCCCCACACCTTAGCCCCCGCCGTACCCTCATCCTAATCCGTACGCGGACACTGACACGCGCGTCCGCACGTGGCCCGACCCTAGCACGTGTCCGCACCCTCACCTGTGCCCTCAGCCTTGCCGTTCCCTAACCCTAACCCTAGCCCGGAACGGAAACCCACCGGCAGCCCCACACCTTAGCCTCCGCCGTACCCTCATCCTAATCCGTACGCGGACACTGACCCGCGCGTCCGCACGTGCCCCGACCCTAGCACGTGTCCGCACCCGCGCCTGTGCCCTCAGCCTTGCCGTTCCCTAACCCTAACCCTAGCCCGGAACGGAAACCCACCGGCAGCCCCACACCTTAGCCTCTGCCGTACCCTCATCCTAATCCGTACGCGGACACTGACCCGCGCGTGTCCGCACGTGCCCCGACCCTAGAACGTGTCCGCACCCTCGCCTGTGCCCTCAGCCTTGCCGTTCCCTAACCCTAACCCTAGCCCGGAAGGGAAACCCACCGGCAGCCCCACACCTTAGCCTCCGCCGTACCCTCATCCTAATCCGTACGCGGACACTGACCCGCGCGTCCGCACGTGCCCCGACCCTAGCATGTGTCCGCACCCTCGCCTGTGGCCTCAGCCTTGCCGTTCCCTAACCCTAACCCTAGCCCGGAAGGGAAACCCACCGGCAGCCCCACACCTTAGCCTCCGCCGTACCCTCATCCTAATCCGTACGCGGACACTGAGCCGCGCGTCCGCACGTGCCCCGACCCTAGCACGTGTCTGCACCCTCACCTGTGCCCTCAGCATTGCCGTTCCCTAACCCTAACCCTAGCACGGAAGGGAAACCCACCGGGAGCCCCACACCTTAGCCTCCGCCGTACCCTCATCCTAATCCGTACGCGGACACTGACCCGCGCGTCCGCACGTGCCCCGACCCTAGCACGTGTCCGCACCCTCACCTGTGCCCTCAGCCTTGCCGTTCCCTAACCCTAACCCTAGCCCGGAACGGAAACCCACCGGCAGCCCCACACCTTAGCCTCCGCCGTACTCTCATCCTAATCCGTACGCGGACACTGACCCGCGCGTCCGCACGTGCCCCGACCCTAGCACGTGTCCGCACCCTGACCTGTGCCCTCAGCCTTGCCGTTCCCTAACCCTAACCCTAGCCCGGAAGGGAAACCCACCGGCAGCCCCACACCTTAGCCTCCGCCGTACCCTCATCCTAATCCGTACGCGGACACTGACCCGCGTGTCCGCACGTGCCCCGACCCTAGCACGTGTCCGCACCCTCACCTGTGCCCTCAGCCTTGCCGTTCCCTAACCCTAACCCTAGCCCGGAACGGAAACCCACCGGCAGCCCCACACCTTAGCCTCCGCCGTACCCTCATCCTAATCCGTACGCGGACACTGACCCGCGCGTCCGCACGTGCCCCGACCCTAGCACGTGTCCGCACCCTCACCTGTGCCCTCAGCCTTGCCGTTCCCTAACCCTAACCCTAGCCCGGAACGGAAACCCACCGGCAGCCCCACACCTTAGCCCCCGCCGTACCCTCATCCTAATCCGTACGCGGACACTGACACGCGCGTCCGCACGTGCCCCGACCCTAGCACGTGTCCGCACCCTCACCTGTGCCCTCAGCCTTGCCGTTCCCTAACCCTAACCCTAGCCCAGAAGGGAAACCCACCGGCAGCCCCACACCTTAGCCCCTGCCGTACCCTCATCCTAATCCGTACGCGGACACTGACCCGCGCGTCCGCACGTGCCCCGACCCTAGCACGTGTCCGCCCCCTCACCTGTGCCCTCAGCCTTGCCGCTCCCTAACCCTAACCCTAGCCCGGAACGGAAACCCACCGGCAGCCCCACACCTTAGCCTCCGCCGTACCCTCATCCTAATCCGTACGCGGACACTGACCCGCGCGTCCGCACGTGCCCCGACCCTAGCACGTGTCCGCACCCTCACCTGTGCCCTCAGCCTTGCCGTTCCCTAACCCTAACCCTAGCCCGGAACGGAAACCCACCGGCAGCCCCACACCTTAGCCCCCGCCGTACCCTCATCCTAATCCGTACACGGACACTGACCCGCGCGTCCGCACGTGCCCCGACCCTAGCACGTGTCCGCACCCTCACCTGTGCCCTCAGCCTTGCCGTTCCCTAACCCTAACCCTAGCCCGGAACGGAAACCCACCGGCAGCCCCACACCTTAGCCCCCGCCGTACCCTCATCCTAATCCGTACGCGGACACTGACACGCGCGTCCGCACGTGGCCCGACCCTAGCACGTGTCCGCACCCTCACCTGTGCCCTCAGCCTTGCCGTTCCCTAACCCTAACCCTAGCCCGGAACGGAAACCCACCGGCAGCCCCACACCTTAGCCTCCGCCGTACCCTCATCCTAATCCGTACGCGGACACTGACCCGCGCGTCCGCACGTGCCCCGACCCTAGCACGTGTCCGCACCCGCGCCTGTGCCCTCAGCCTTGCCGTTCCCTAACCCTAACCCTAGCCCGGAACGGAAACCCACCGGCAGCCCCACACCTTAGCCTCCGCCGTACCCTCATCCTAATCCGTACGCGGACACTGACCCGCGCGTCCGCACGTGCCCCGACCCTAGCACGTGTCCGCACCCTCACCTGTGCCCTCAGCCTTGCCGTTCCCTAACCCTAACCCTAGCCCGGAACGGAAACCCACCGGCAGCACCACAGCTTAGCCTCCGCCGTACCCTCCTCCTAATCCATACGCGGACACTGACCCGCGCATCCGCACGTGCCCCGACCCTACCACGTGTCCGCACCCTCACCTGTGCCCTCAGCCTTGCCGTTCCCTAACCCTAACCCTAGCCCGGAACGGAAACCCACCGGCAGCCCCACACCTTAGCCTCCGCCGTACCCTCATCCTAATCCGTACGCGGACACTGACCCGCGGGTCCGCACGAGCCCCGACCCTAGCACGTGTCCGCGCCCTCACCTGTGCCCTCAGCCTTGCCGTTCCCTAACCCTAACCCTAGCCCGGAACGGAAACCCACCGGCAGCCCCACACCTTAGCCTCCGCCGTACCCTCATCCTAATCCGTACGCGGACACTGACCCGCGCGTCCGCACGTGCCCCGACCCTAGCACGTGTCCGCACCCTCACCTGTGCCCTCAGCCTTGCCGTTCCCTAACCCTAATCCTAGCCCGGAACGGAAACCCACCGGCAGCCCCACACCTTAGCCTCCGCCGCACGCTCATCCTAATCCGTACGCGGACACTGACCCGCGCGTCCGCACGTGCCCCGACCCTAGTACGTGTCCGCACCCTCACCTGTGCCCTCAGCCTTGCCGTTCCTTAACCCTAACCCTAGCCCGGAACGGAAACCCACCGGCAGCTCCACACCTTAGCCTCCGCCGTACCCTCATCCTAATCCGTACGCGGACACGGACCCGCGCGTCCGCACGTGCCCCGACCCTAGCACGTGTCCGCACCCTCGCCTGTGCCCTCAGCCTTGCCGTTCCCTAACCCTAACCCTAGCCCGGAACGGAAACCCACTGACAGCCCCACACCTTAGCCTCCGCCGTACCCTCATCCTAATCCGTACGCGGACACTGACCCGCGCGTCCGCACGTGCCCCGAACCTAGCACGTGTCCGCACCCTCACCTGTGCCCTCAGCCTTGCCGTTCCCTAACCCTAACCCTAGCCCGGAACGGAAAACCACCGGCAGCCCCACACCTTAGCCCCCGCCGTACCCTCATCCTAATCCGTACGCGGACACTGACCCGCGCGTCCGCACGTGCCCCGACCCTAGCACGTGTCCGCACCCTCACCTGTGCCCTCAGCCTTGCCGTTCCCTAACCCTAACCCTAGCCCGGAACGGAAACCCACCGGCAGCCCCACACCTTAGCCCCCGCCGTACCCTCATCCTAATCCGTACGTGGACACTGACCCGCGCGTCCGCACGTGCCCCGACCCTAGCACGTGTCCGCCCCCTCACCTATGCCCTCAGCCTTGCCGTTCCCTAACCCTAACCCTAGCCCGGAACGGAAACCCACCGGCAGCCCCACACCTTAGCCTCCGCCATACCCTCATCCTAATCCGTACGCGGACACTGACCCGCGCGTTCGCACGTGCCCCGACCCTAGCACGTGTCCGCACCCTCACCTGTGCCCTCAGCCTTGCCGTTCCCTAACCCTAACCCTAGCCCGGAACGGAAACCCACCGGCAGCCCCACACCTTAGCCCCCGCCGTACCCTCATCCTAATCCGTACGCGGACACTGACCCGCGCGTCCGCACGTGCCCCGACCCTAGCACGTGTCCGCACCCTCACCTGTGCCCTCAGCCTTGCCGTTCCCTAACCCTAACCCTAGCCCGGAACGGAAACCCACCGGCAGCCCCACACCTTAGCCTCCGCCGTACCCTCATCCTAATCCGTACGCGGACACTGACCCGCGTGTCCGCACGTGCCCCGACCCTAGCACGTGTCCACACCCTCACCTGTGCCCTCAGCCTTGCCGTTCCCTAACCCTAACTCTAGCCCGGAACGGAAACCCACCGGCAGCCGCACACCTTAGCCTCCGCCGTACCCTCATCCTAATCCGTACGCGGACACTGACCCGCGCGTCCGCACGTGCCCCGACCCTAGCACGTGTCCGCACCCTCACCTGTGCCCTCAGCCTTGCCGTTCCCTAACCCTAACCCTAGCCCGGAACGGAAACCCACCGGCAGCCCCACACCTTAGCCTCCGCCGTACCCTCATCCTAATCCGTACGCGGACACTGACCCGCGCGTCCGCACGTGCCCCGACCCTAGCACGTGTCCGCACCCTCACCTGTGCCCTCAGCCTTGCCGTTCCCTAACCCTAACTCTAGCCCGGAACGGAAACCCACCAGCAGCCCCACACCTTAGCCTCCGCCGTACCCTCATCCTAATCCGTACGCGGACACTGACCCGCGCGTCCGCACGTGCCCCGAACCGAACACGTGTCCGCACCCTCACCTGTGCCCTCAGCCTTGCCGTTCCCTAACCCTAACCCTAGCCCGGAACGGAAACCCACCGGCAGCCCCACACCTTAGCCCCCGCCGTACCCTCATCCTAATCCGTACGCGGACACTCACACGCGCGTCCGCACGTGGCCCGAACCTAGCACGTGTCCGCACCCTCACCTGTGCCCTCAGCCTTGCCGTTCCCTAACCCTAACCCTAGCCCGGAACGGAAACCCACCGGCAGCCCCACACCTTAGCCTCCGCCGTACCCTCATCCTAATCCGTACGCGGACACTGACCCGCGCGTCCGCACGTGCCCCGACCCTAGCACGTGTCCGCACCCGCGCCTGTGCCCTCAGCCTTGCCGTTCCCTAACCCTAACCCTAGCCCAGAACGGAAACCCACCGGCAGCCCCACACCTTAGCCTCCGCCGTACCCTCATCCTAATCCGTACGTGGACACTGACCCACGCGTCCGCACGTGCCCCGACCCTAGCACGTGTCCGCACCCTCGCCTGTGCCCTCAGCCTTGCCGTTCCCTAACCCTAACCCTAGCCCGGAACGGAAACCCACCGGCAGCCCCACACCTTAGCCTCCGCCGTACCCTCATCCTAATCCGTACGCGGACACTGACGCGCGTGTCCGCACGTGCCCCGACCCTAGAACGTGTCCGCACCCTCGCCTGTGCCCTCAGCCTTGCCGTTCCCTAACCCTAACCCTAGCCCGGAAGGGAAACCCACCGGCAGCCCCACACCTTAGCCTCCGCCGTACCCTCATCCTAATCCGTATGCGGACACTGAGCCGCGCGTCCGCACGTGCCCCGACCCTAGCACGTGTCTGCACCCTCACCTGTGCCCTCAGCATTGCCGTTCCCTAACCCTAATCCTAGCACGGAAGGGAAACCCACCGGGAGCCCCACACCTTAGCCTCCGCCGTACCCTCATCCTAATCCGTACGCGGACACTGACCCGCGCGTCCGCACGTGCCCCGACCCTAGCACGTGTCCGCACCCTCACCTGTGCCCTCAGCCTTGCCGTTCCCTAACCCTAACCCTAGCCCGGAACGGAAACCCACCGGCAGCCCCACACCTTAGCCTCCGCCGTACCCTCATCCTAATCCGTACGCGGACACTGACCCGCGCGTCCGCACGTGCCCCGACCCTAGCACGTGTCCGCACCCTGACCTGTGCCCTCAGCCTTGCCGTTCCCTAACCCTAACCCTAGCCCGGAAGGGAAACCCACCGGCAGCCCCACACCTTAGCCTCCGCCGTACCCTCATCCTAATCCGTACGCGGACACTGACCCGCGTGTCCGCACGTGCCCCGACCCTAGCACGTGTCCGCACCCTCACCTGTGCCCTCAGCCTTGCCGTTCCCTAACCCTAACCCTAGCCCGGAACGGAAACCCACCGGCAGCCCCACACCTTAGCCTCCGCCGTACCCTCATCCTAATCCGTACGCGGACACTGACCCGCGCGTCCGCACGTGCCCCGACCCTAGCACGTGTCCGCACCCTCACCTGTGCCCTCAGCCTTGCCGTTCCCTAACCCTAACCCTAGCCCGGAACGGAAACCCACCGGCAGCCCCACACCTTAGCCCCCGCCGTACCCTCATCCTAATCCGTACGCGGACACTGACACGCGCGTCCGCACGTGCCCCGACCCTAGCACGTGTCCGCACCCTCACCTGTGCCCTCAGCCTTGCCGTTCCCTAACCCTAACCCTAGCCCAGAAGGGAAACCCACCGGCAGCCCCACACCTTAGCCCCCGCCGTACCCTCATCCTAATCCGTACGCGGACACTGACCCGCGCGTCCGCACGTGCCCCGACCCTAGCACGTGTCCGCCCCCTCACCTGTGCCCTCAGCCTTGCCGCTCCCTAACCCTAACCCTAGCCCGGAACGGAAACCCACCGGCAGCCCCACACCTTAGCCTCCGCCGTACCCTCATCCTAATCCGTACGCGGACACTGACCCGCGCGTCCGCACGTGCCCCGACCCTAGCACGTGTCCGCACCCTCACCTGTGCCCTCAGCCTTGCCGTTCCCTAACCCTAACCCTAGCCCGGAACGGAAACCCACCGGCAGCCCCACACCTTAGCCCCCGCCGTACCCTCATCCTAATCCGTACATGGACACTGACCCTCGCGTCCGCACGTGCCCCGACCCTAGCACGTGTCCGCACCCTCACCTGTGCCCTCAGCCTTGCCGTTCCCTAACCCTAACCCTAGCCCGGAACGGAAACCCACCGGCAGCCCCACACCTTAGCCCCCGCCGTACCCTCATCCTAATCCGTACGCGGACACTGACACGCGCGTCCGCACGTGGCCCGACCCTAGCACGTGTCCGCACCCTCACCTGTGCCCTCAGCCTTTCCGTTCCCTAACCCTAACCCTAGCCCGGAACGGAAACCCACCGGCAGCCCCACACCTTAGCCTCCGCCGTACCCTCATCCTAATCCGTACGCGGACACTGACCCGCGCGTCCGCACGTGCCCCGACCCTAGCACGTGTCCGCACCCGCGCCTGTGCCCTCAGCCTTGCCGTTCCCTAACCCTAACCCTAGCCCGGAACGGAAACCCACCGGCAGCCCGATACCTTAGCCTCCGCCGTACCCTCATCCTAATCCGTACGCGGACACTGACCCGCGCGTCCGCACGTGCCACGACCCTAGCACGTGTCCGCACCCTCGCCTGTGCCCTCAGCCTTGCCGTTCCCTAACCCTAACCCTAGCCCGGAACGGAAACCCACCGGCAGCCCCACACCTTAGCCTCCGCCGTACCCTCATCCTAATCCGTACGTGGACACTGACCCACGCGTCCGCACGTGCCCCGACCCTAGCACGTGTCCACACCCTCGCCTGTGCCCTCAGCCTTGCCGTTCCCTAACCCTAACCCTAGCCCGGAACGGAAACCCACCGGCAGCCCCACACCTTAGCCTCCGCCGTACCCTCATCCTAATCCGTACGCGGACACTGACGCGCGTGTCCGCACGTGCCCCGACCCTAGAACGTGTCCACACCCTCGCCTGTGCCCTCAGCCTTGCCGTTCCCTAACCCTAACCCTAGCCCGGAACGGAAACCCACCGGCAGCCCCACACCTTAGCCTCCGCCGTACCCTCATCCTAATCCGTACGCGGACACTGACCCGTGCGTCCGCACGTGCCCCGACCCTAGCATGTGTCCGCACCCTCGCCTGTGGCCTCAGCCTTGCCGTTCCCTAACCCTAACCCTAGCCCGGAAGGGAAACCCACCGGCAGCCCCACACCTTAGCCTCCGCCGTACCCTCATCCTAATCCGTACGCGGACACTGAGCCGCGCGTCCGCACGTGCCCCGACACTAGCACGTGTCTGCACCCTCACCTGTGCCCTCAGCATTGCCGTTCCCTAACCCTAATCCTAGCACGGAAGGGAAACCCACCGGGAGCCCCACACCTTAGCCTCCGCCGTACCCTCATCCTAATCCGTACGCGGACACTGACCCGCGCGTCCGCACGTGCCCCGACCCTAGCACGTGTCCGCACCCTCACCTGTGCCCTCAGCCTTGCCGTTCCCTAACCCTAACCCTAGCCCGGAACGGAAACCCACCGGCAGCCCCACACCTTAGCCTCCGCCGTACCCTCATCCTAATCCGTACGCGGACACTGACCCGCGCGTCCGCACGTGCCCCGACCCTAGCACGTGTCCGCACCCTGACCTGTGCCCTCAGCCTTGCCGTTCCCTAACCCTAACCCTAGCCCGGAACGCAAACCCACCGGCAGCCCCACACCTTAGCCTCCGCCGTACCCTCATCCTAATCCGTACGCGGACACTGACCCGCGTGTCCGCACGTGCCCCGACCCTAGCACGTGTCCGCACCCTCACCTGTGCCCTCAGCCTTGCCGTTCCCTAACCCTAACCCTAGCCCGGAACGGAAACCCACCGGCAGCCCCACACCATAGCCTCCGCCGTACCCTCATCCTAATCCGTACGCGGACACTGACCCGCGCGTCCGCACGTGCCCCGACCCTAGCACGTGTCCGCACCCTCACCTGTGGCCTCAGCCTTGCCGTTCCCTAACACTAACCCTAGCCCGGAACGGAAACCCACCGGCAGCACCACACCTTAGCCTCCGCCGTACCCTCATCCTAATCCGTACGTGGACACTGACCCGCGTGTCCGCACGTGCCCCGACCCTAGCACGTGTCCGCACCCTCACCTGTGCCCTCAGCCTTGCCGTTCCCTAACCCTAACCCTAGCCCGGAACGGAAACCCACCGGCAGCCCCACACCTTAGCCTCCACCGTACCCTCATCCTAATCCGTACGCGGACACTGACCCGCGCGTCCTCACGTGCCCCGACCCTAGCACGTGTCCGCACCCTGACCTGTGCCCTCAGCCTTGCCGTTCCCTAACCCTAACCCTAGCCCGGAACGGAAACCCACCGGCAGCCCCACACCTTATCCTCCACCGTACCCTCATCCTAATCCGTACGCGGACACTGACCCGCGCGTCCTCACGTGCCCCGACCCTAGCACGTGTCCGCACCCTGACCTGTGCCCTCAGCCTTGCCGTTCCCTAACCCTAACCCTAGCCCGGAACGGAAACCCACCGGCAGCCCCACACCTTAGCCTCCACCGTACCCTCATCCTAATCCGTACGCGGACACTGACCGCGCTTCCGCACGTGCCCCGACCCTAGCACGTGTCCGCACCCTCACCTGTGGCCTCAGCCTTGCCGTTCCCTAACACTAACCCTAGCCCGGAACGGAAACCCACCGGCAGCACCACACCTTAGCCTCCGCCGTACCCTCATCCTAATCCGTACGCGGACACTGACCCGCGCGTCCGCACGTGCCCCGACCCTAGCACGTGTCCGCACCCTCACCTGTGCCCACAGCCTTGCCGTTCCCTAACCCTAACCCTAGCCCGGAACGGAAACCCACCGGCAGCCCCACACCTTAGCCTCCACCGTACCCTCATCCTAATCCGTACGCGGACACTGACCCGCGCGTCCTCACGTGCCCCGACCCTAGCACGTGTCCGCACCCTGACCTATGCCCTCTGCCTTGCCGTTCCCTAACCCTAACCCTAGCCCGGAACGGAAACCCACCGGCAGCCCCACACCTTAGCCTCCGCCGTACCCTCATCCTAATCCGTACGCGGACACTGACCCGCGCGTCCGCACGTGCCCCGACCCTAGCACGTGTCCGCACCCTCACCTGTGCCCTCAGCCTTGCCGTTCCCTAACCCTAACCCTAGCCCGGAACGGAAACCCACCGGCAGCCCCACACCTTAGCCCCCGCCGTACCCTCATCCTAATCCGTACGCGGACACTGACACGCGCGTCCGCACGTGCCCCGACCCTAGCACGTGTCCGCACCCTCACCTGTGCCCTCAGCCTTGCCGTTCCCTAACCCTAACCCTAGCCCAGAAGGGAAACCCACCGGCAGCCCCACACCTTAGCCCCCGCCGTACCCTCATCCTAATCCGTACGCGGACACTGACCCGCGCGTCCGCACGTGCCCCGACCCTAGCACGTGTCCGCCCCCTCACCTGTGCCCTCATCCTTGCTGTTCCCTAACCCTAACCCTAGCCCGGAACGGAAACCCACCGGCAGCCCCACACCTTAGCCTCCGCCGTACCCTCATCCTAATCCGTACGCGGACACTGACCCGCGCGTCCGCACGTGCCCCGACCCTAGCACGTGTCCGCACCCTCACCTGTGCCCTCAGCCTTGCCGTTCCCTAACCCTAACCCTAGCCCGGAACGGAAACCCACCGGCAGCCCCACACCTTAGCCCCCGCCGTACCCTCATCCTAATCCGTACGCGGACACTGACCCGCGCGTCCGCACGTGCCCCGACCCTAGCACGTGTCCGCACCCTCACCTGTGCCCTCAGCCTTGCCGTTCCCTAACCCTAACCCTAGCCTGGAACGGAAACCCACCGGCAGCCCCACACCTTAGCCCCCGCCGTACCCTCATCCTAATCCGTACGCGGACACTGACACGCGCGTCCACACGTGGCCCGACCCTAGCACGTGTCCGCACCCTCACCTGTGCCCTCAGCCTTGCCGTTCCCTAACCCTAACCCTAGCCCGGAACGGAAACCCACCGGCAGCCCCACACCTTAGCCTCCGCCGTACCCTCATCCTAATCCGTACGCGGACACAGACCCGCGCGTCCGCACGTGCCCCGACCCTAGCACGTGTCCGCACCCGCGCCTGTGCCCTCAGCCTTGCCATTCCCTAACCATAACCCTAGCCCGGAACGGAAACCCACCGGCAGCCCCACACCTTAGCCTCTGCCGTACCCTCATCCTAATCCGTACGCGGACACTGACCCGCGCGTCCGCACGTGCCACGACCCTAGCACGTGTCCGCACCCTCGCCTGTGCCCTCAGCCTTGCCGTTCCCTAACCCTAACCCTAGCCCGGAATGGAAACCCACCGGCAGCCCCACACCTTAGCCTCCGCCGTACCCTCATCCTAATCCGTACGTGGACACTGACCCACGCGTCCGCACGTGCCCCGACCCTAGCACGTGTCCGCACCCTCGCCTGTGCCCTCAGCCTTGCCGTTCCCTAACCCTAACCCTAGCCCGGAACGGAAACCCACCGGCAGCACCACACCTTAGCCTCCGCCGTACCCTCATCCTAATCCGTACGCGGACACTGACGCGCGTGTCCGCACGTGCCCCGACCCTAGAACGTGTCCGCACCCTCGCCTGTGCCCTCAGCCTTGCCGTTCCCTAACCCTAACCCTAGCCCGGAACGGAAACCCACCGGCAGCCCCACACCTTAGCCTCCGCCGTACCCTCATCCTAATCCGTACGCGGACACTGACCCGCGCGTCCGCACGTGCCCCGACCCTAGCATGTGTCTGCACCCTAACCTGTGCCCTCAGCCTTGCCGTTCCCTAACCCTAATCCTAGCCCGGAACGGAAACCCACCGGCAGCCCCACACCTTAGCCTCCGCCGCACGCTCATCCTAATCCATACGCGGACACTGACCCGCGCGTCTGCACGTGCCCCGACCCTAGCACGTGTTCGCACCCGCACCTGTGCCCTCAGCCTTGCCGTTCCCTAACCCTAACCCTAGCCCGGAACGGAAACCCACCGGCAGCCCCACACCTTAGCCTCCGCCGTACCCTCATCCTAATCCGTACGCGGACACTGACCCGCGCGTCCGCACGTGCCCCGACCCTAGCACGTGTCCGCACGCTCAACTGTGCCCTCAGCCTTGCCGTTCCCTAACCCTAACCCTAGCCCGGAACGGAAACCCACCGGCAGCCCCACACCTTATCCTCCGCCGTACCCTCATCCTAATCCGTACGCGGACACTGACCCACGCGTCCGCACGTGCCCCGACCCTAGCACGTGACCGCACCCTCACCTGTGCCCTCAGCCTTGCCGTTCCCTAACCCTAACCCTAGCCCGGAACGGAAACCCACCGGAAGCCCCACACCTTAGCCTCCGCCGTACCCTCATCCTAATCCGTACGCGGACACTGACCCGCGCGTCCGCACGTGCCCCGACCCTAGCACGTGTCCGCACCCTCACCTGTGCCCTCAGCCTTGCCGTTCCCTAACCCTAACCCTAGCCCGGAACGGAAACCCACCGGCAGCCCCACACCTTAGCCCCCGCCGTACCCTCATCCTAATCTGTACGCGGACACTGACCCGCGCGTCCGCACGTGCCCCAACCCTAGCACGTGTCCGCACCCTCACCTGTGCCCTCAGCCTTGCCGTTCCCTAACCCTAACCCTAGCCCGGAACGGAAACCCACCGGCAGCCCCACACCTTAGCCCCCGCCGTACCCTCATCCTAATCCGTACGCGGACACTGACACGCGGGTCCGCACGTGCCCCGACCCTAGCACGTGTCCGCCCCCTCACCTATGCCCTCAGCCTTGCCGTTCCCTAACCCTAACCCTAGCCCGGAACGGAAACCCACCGGCAGCCCCACACCTTAGCCTCCGCCGTACCCTCATCCTAATCCGTACGCGGACACTGACACGCGCGTCCGCACGTGCCCCGACCCTAGCACGTGTCCGCACCCTCACCTGTGCCCTCAGCCTTGCCGTTCCCTAACCCTAACCCTAGCCCGGAACGGAAACCCACCGGCAGCACCACAGCTTAGCCTCCGCCGTACCCTCCTCCTAATCCATACGCGGACACTGACCCGCGCATCCGCACGTGCCCCGACCCTAGCACGTGTCCGCACCCTCACCTGTGCCCTCAGCCTTGCCGTTCCCTAACCCTAACCCTAGCCCGGAACGGAAACCCACCGGCAGCCCCACACCTTAGCCTCCGCCGTACCCTCATCCTAATCCGTACGCGGACACTGACCCGCGGGTCCGCACGAGCCCCGACCCTAGCACGTGTCCGCGCCCTCACCTGTGCCCTCAGCCTTGCCGTTCCCTAACCCTAACCCTAGCCCGGAACGGAAACCCACCGGCAGCCCCACACCTTAGCCTCCGCCGTACCCTCATCCTAATCCGTACGCGGACACTGACACGCGCGTCCGCACGTGCCCCGACCCTAGCACGTGTCCGCACCCTCACCTGTGCCCTCAGCCTTGCCGTTCCCTAACCCTAACCCTAGCCCGGAACGGAAACCCATCGGCAGCCCCACACCTTAGCCTCCGCCGTACCCTCATCCTAATCCATACGCGGACACGGACCCGCGCGTCCGCACGGGCCCCGACCGTAGCACGTGTCCGCACCCTCACCTGTGCCCTCAGCCTTGCCGTTCCCTAACCCTAACCCTAACCCGGAACGGAAACCCACTGGCAGCCCCACACCTTAGCCTCCGCCGTACCCTCATCCTAATCCGTACGTGGACACTGACCCGCGCGTCCGCACGTGCCCCGACCGTAGCACGTGTCCGCACCCTCACCTGTGCCCTCAGCCTTGCCGTTCCCTAACCCTAACCCTAACCCGGAACGGAAACCCACCGGCAGCCCCACACCTTAGCCTCCGCCGTACCCTCATCCTAATCCGTACGCGGACACTGACCCGCGCGTCCGCACGTGCCCCGACCCTAGCACGTGTCCGCACCCTCACCTGTGCCCTCAGCCTTGCCGTTCCCTAACCCTAACCCTAGCCCGGAACGGAAACCCACCGGCAGCCCCACACCTTAGCCTCCGCCGTACCCTCATCCTAATCCGTATGCGGACAATGACACGCGCGTCCGCACGTGCCCCGACCCTAGCACGTGTCCGCACCCTCACCTGTGCCCTCAGCCTTGCCGTTCCCTAACCCTAACCCTAGCCCGGAACGGAAACCCACCGGCAGCCCCACACCTTAGCCTCCGCCGTACCCTCATCCTAATCCGTACGCGGACACTGACCCGCGCGTCCGCACGTGCCCCGACCCTAGCACGTGTCCGCACCCTCACCTGTGCCCTCAGCCTTGCCGTTCCCTAACCCTAACCCTAGCCCGGAACGGAAACCCACCGGAAGCCCCACACCTTAGCCTCCGCCGTACCCTCATCCTAATCCGTACGTGGACACTGACCCACGCGTCCGCACGTGCCCCGACCCTAGCACGTGTCCGCACCCTCGCCTGTGCCCTCAGCCTTGCCGTTCCCTAACCCTAACCCTAGCCCGGAACGGAAACCCACCGGCAGCCCCACACCTTAGCCTCCGCCGTACCCTCATCCTAATCCGTACGCGGACACTGACGCGCGTGTCCGCACGTGCCCCGACCCTAGAACGTGTCCGCACCCTCGCCTGTGCCCTCAGCCTTGCCGTTCCCTAACCCTAACCCTAGCCCGGAACGGAAACCCACCGGCAGCCCCACACCTTAGCCTCCGCCGTACCCTCATCCTAATCCGTACGCGGACACTGACACGCGCGTCCGCACGTGCCCCGACCCTAGCACGTGTCCGCACCCTCACCTGTGCCCTCAGCCTTGCCGTTCCCTAACCCTAACCCTAGCCCAGAAGGGAAACCCACCGGCAGCCCCACACCTTAGCCCCCGCCGTACCCTCATCCTAATCCGTACGCGGACACTGACCCGCGCGTCCGCACGTGCCCCGACCCTAGCACGTGTCCGCCCCCTCACCTGTGCCCTCAGCCTTGCTGTTCCCTAACCCTAACCCTAGCCCGGAACGGAAACCCACCGGCAGCCCCACACCTTAGCCTCCGCCGTACCCTCATCCTAATCCGTACGCGGACACTGACCCGCGCGTCCGCACGTGCCCCGACCCTAGCACGTGTCCGCACCCTCACCTGTGCCCTCAGCCTTGCCGTTCCCTAACCCTAACCCTAGCCTGGAACGGAAACCCACCGGCAGCCCCACACCTTAGCCCCCGCCGTACCCTCATCCTAATCCGTACGCGGACACTGACACGCGCGTCCGCACGTGGCCCGACCCTAGCACGTGTCCGCACCCTCACCTGTGCCCTCAGCCTTGCCGTTCCCTAACCCTAACCCTAGCCCGGAACGGAAACCCACCGGCAGCCCCACACCTTAGCCTCCGCCGTACCCTCATCCTAATCCGTACGCGGACACAGACCCGCGCGTCCGCACGTGCCCCGACCCTAGCACGTGTCCGCACCCGCGCCTGTGCCCTCAGCCTTGCCATTCCCTAACCATAACCCTAGCCCGGAACGGAAACCCACCGGCAGCCCCACACCTTAGCCTCTGCCGTACCCTCATCCTAATCCGTACGCGGACACTGACCCGCGCGTCCGCACGTGCCACGACCCTAGCACGTGTCCGCACCCTCGCCTGTGCCCTCAGCCTTGCCGTTCCCTAACCCTAACCCTAGCCCGGAATGGAAACCCACCGGCAGCCCCACACCTTAGCCTCCGCCGTACCCTCATCCTAATCCGTACGTGGACACTGACCCACGCGTCCGCACGTGCCCCGACCCTAGCACGTGTCCGCACCCTCGCCTGTGCCCTCAGCCTTGCCGTTCCCTAACCCTAACCCTAGCCCGGAACGGAAACCCACCGGCAGCCCCACACCTTAGCCTCCGCCGTACCCTCATCCTAATCCGTACGCGGACACTGACGCGCGTGTCCGCACGTGCCCCGACCCTAGAACGTGTCCGCACCCTCGCCTGTGCCCTCAGCCTTGCCGTTCCCTAACCCTAACCCTAGCCCGGAACGGAAACCCACCGGCAGCCCCACACCTTAGCCTCCGCCGTACCCTCATCCTAATCCGTACGCGGACACTGACCCGCGCGTCCGCACGTGCCCCGACCCTAGCATGTGTCCGCACCCTAACCTGTGCCCTCAGCCTTGCCGTTCCCTAACCCTAATCCTAGCCCGGAACGGAAACCCACCGGCAGCCCCACACCTTAGCCTCCGCCGCACGCTCATCCTAATCCATACGCGGACACTGACCCGCGCGTCTGCACGTGCCCCGACCCTAGCACGTGTTCGCACCCGCACCTGTGCCCTCAGCCTTGCCGTTCCCTAACCCTAACCCTAGCCCGGAACGGAAACCCACCGGCAGCCCCACACCTTAGCCTCCGCCGTACCCTCATCCTAATCCGTACGCGGACACTGACCCGCGCGTCCGCACGTGCCCCGACCCTAGCACGTGTCCGCACCCTCAACTGTGCCCTCAGCCTTGCCGTTCCCTAACCCTAACCCTAGCCCGGAACGGAAACCCACCGGCAGCCCCACACCTTATCCTCCGCCGTACCCTCATCCTAATCCGTACGCGGACACTGACCCACGCGTCCGCACGTGCCCCGACCCTAGCACGTGACCGCACCCTCACCTGTGCCCTCAGCCTTGCCGTTCCCTAACCCTAACCCTAGCCCGGAACGGAAACCCACCGGAAGCCCCACACCTTAGCCTCCGCCGTACCCTCATCCTAATCCGTACGCGGACACTGACCCGCGCGTCCGCACGTGCCCCGACCCTAGCACGTGTCCGCACCCTCACCTGTGCCCTCAGCCTTGCCGTTCCCTAACCCTAACCCTAGCCCGGAACGGAAACCCACCGGCAGCCCCACACCTTAGCCCCCGCCGTACCCTCATCCTAATCTGTACGCGGACACTGACCCGCGCGTCCGCACGTGCCCCAACCCTAGCACGTGTCCGCACCCTCACCTGTGCCCTCAGCCTTGCCGTTCCCTAACCCTAACCCTAGCCCGGAACGGAAACCCACCGGCAGCCCCACACCTTAGCCCCCGCCGTACCCTCATCCTAATCCGTACGCGGACACTGACACGCGGGTCCGCACGTGCCCCGACCCTAGCACGTGTCCGCCCCCTCACCTATGCCCTCAGCCTTGCCGTTCCCTAACCCTAACCCTAGCCCGGAACGGAAACCCACCGGCAGCCCCACACCTTAGCCTCCGCCGTACCCTCATCCTAATCCGTACGCGGACACTGACACGCGCGTCCGCACGTGCCCCGACCCTAGCACGTGTCCGCACCCTCACCTGTGCCCTCAGCCTTGCCGTTCCCTAACCCTAACCCTAGCCCGGAACGGAAACCCACCGGCAGCACCACAGCTTAGCCTCCGCCGTACCCTCCTCCTAATCCATACGCGGACACTGACCCGCGCATCCGCACGTGCCCCGACCCTAGCACGTGTCCGCACCCTCACCTGTGCCCTCAGCCTTGCCGTTCCCTAACCCTAACCCTAGCCCGGAACGGAAACCCACCGGCAGCACCACACCTTAGCCTCCGCCGTACACTCATCCTAATCCGTACGCGGACACTGACCCGCGGGTCCGCACGAGCCCCGACCCTAGCACGTGTCCGCGCCCTCACCTGTGCCCTCAGCCTTGCCGTTCCCTAACCCTAACCCTAGCCCGGAACGGAAACCCACCGGCAGCCCCACACCTTAGCCTCCGCCGTACCCTCATCCTAATCCGTACGCGGACACTGACCCGCGCGTCCGCACGTGCCCCGACCCTAGCACGTGTCCGCACCCTCACCTGTGCCCTCAGCCTTGCCGTTCCCTAACCCTAACCCTAGCCCGGAATGGAAACCCATCGGCAGCCCCACACCTTAGCCTCCGCCGTACCCTCATCCTAATCCATACGCGGACACGGACCCGCGCGTCCGCACGGGCCCCGACCGTAGCACGTGTCCGCACCCTCACCTGTGCCCTCAGCCTTGCCGTTCCCTAACCCTAACCCTAACCCGGAACGGAAACCCACTGGCAGCCCCACACCTTAGCCTCCGCCGTACCCTCATCCTAATCCGTACGTGGACACTGACCCGCGCGTCCGCACGTGCCCCGACCGTAGCACGTGTCCGCACCCTCACCTGTGCCCTCAGCCTTGCCGTTCCCTAACCCTAACCCTAACCCGGAACGGAAACCCACCGGCAGCCCCACACCTTAGCCTCCGCCGTACCCTCATCCTAATCCGTAGGCGGACACTGACCCGCGCGTCCGCACGTGCCCCGACCCTAGCACGTGTCCGCACCCTCACCTGTGCCCTCAGCCTTGCCGTTCCCTAACCCTAACCCTAGCCCGGAACGGAAACCCACCGGCAGCCCCACACCTTAGCCTCCGCCGTACCCTCATCCTAATCCGTATGCGGACAATGACACGCGCGTCCGCACGTGCCCCGACCCTAGCACGTGTCCGCACCCTCACCTGTGCCCTCAGCCTTGCCGTTCCCTAACCCTAACCCTAGCCCGGAACGGAAACCCACCGGCAGCCCCACACCTTAGCCTCCGCCGTACCCTCATCCTAATCCGTACGCGGACACTGACCCGCGCGTCCGCACGTGCCCCGACCCTAGCACGTGTCCGCACCCTCACCTGTGCCCTCAGCCTTGCCGTTCCCTAACCCTAACCCTAGCCCGGAACGGAAACCCACCGGAAGCCCCACACCTTAGCCTCCGCCGTACCCTCATCCTAATCCGTACGTGGACACTGACCCACGCGTCCGCACGTGCCCCGACCCTAGCACGTGTCCGCACCCTCGCCTGTGCCCTCAGCCTTGCCGTTCCCTAACCCTAACCCTAGCCCGGAACGGAAACCCACCGGCAGCCCCACACCTTAGCCTCCGCCGTACCCTCATCCTAATCCGTACGCGGACACTGACGCGCGTGTCCGCACGTGCCCCGACCCTAGAACGTGTCCGCACCCTCGCCTGTGCCCTCAGCCTTGCCGTTCCCTAACCCTAACCCTAGCCCGGAACGGAAACCCACCGGCAGCCCCACACCTTAGCCTCCGCCGTACCCTCATCCTAATCCGTACGCGGACACTGACCCGCGCGTCCGCACGTGCCCCGACCCTAGCATGTGTCCGCACCCTAACCTGTGCCCTCAGCCTTGCCGTTCCCTAACCCTAATCCTAGCCCGGAACGGAAACCCACCGGCAGCCCCACACCTTAGCCTCCGCCGCACGCTCATCCTAATCCATACGCGGACACTGACCCGCGCGTCTGCACGTGCCCCGACCCTAGCACGTGTTCGCACCCGCACCTGTGCCCTCAGCCTTGCCGTTCCCTAACCCTAACCCTAGCCCGGAACGGAAACCCACCGGCAGCCCCACACCTTAGCCTCCGCCGTACCCTCATCCTAATCCGTACGCGGACACTGACCCGCGCGTCCGCACGTGCCCCGACCCTAGCACGTGTCCGCACCCTCAACTGTGCCCTCAGCCTTGCCGTTCCCTAACCCTAACCCTAGCCCGGAACGGAAACCCACCGGCAGCCCCACACCTTATCCTCCGCCGTACCCTCATCCTAATCCGTACGCGGACACTGACCCACGCGTCCGCACGTGCCCCGACCCTAGCACGTGACCGCACCCTCACCTGTGCCCTCAGCCTTGCCGTTCCCTAACCCTAACCCTAGCCCGGAACGGAAACCCACCGGAAGCCCCACACCTTAGCCTCCGCCGTACCCTCATCCTAATCCGTACGCGGACACTGACCCGCGCGTCCGCACGTGCCCCGACCCTAGCACGTGTCCGCACCCTCACCTGTGCCCTCAGCCTTGCCGTTCCCTAACCCTAACCCTAGCCCGGAACGGAAACCCACCGGCAGCCCCACACCTTAGCCCCCGCCGTACCCTCATCCTAATCTGTACGCGGACACTGACCCGCGCGTCCGCACGTGCCCCAACCCTAGCACGTGTCCGCACCCTCACCTGTGCCCTCAGCCTTGCCGTTCCCTAACCCTAACCCTAGCCCGGAACGGAAACCCACCGGCAGCCCCACACCTTAGCCCCCGCCGTACCCTCATCCTAATCCGTACGCGGACACTGACACGCGGGTCCGCACGTGCCCCGACCCTAGCACGTGTCCGCCCCCTCACCTATGCCCTCAGCCTTGCCGTTCCCTAACCCTAACCCTAGCCCGGAACGGAAACCCACCGGCAGCCCCACACCTTAGCCTCCGCCGTACCCTCATCCTAATCCGTACGCGGACACTGACACGCGCGTCCGCACGTGCCCCGACCCTAGCACGTGTCCGCACCCTCACCTGTGCCCTCAGCCTTGCCGTTCCCTAACCCTAACCCTAGCCCGGAACGGAAAACCACCGGCAGCACCACAGCTTAGCCTCCGCCGTACCCTCCTCCTAATCCATACGCGGACACTGACCCGCGCATCCGCACGTGCCCCGACCCTAGCACGTGTCCGCACCCTCACCTGTGCCCTCAGCCTTGCCGTTCCCTAACCCTAACCCTAGCCCGGAACGGAAACCCACCGGCAGCCCCACACCTTAGCCTCCGCCGTACCCTCATCCTAATCCGTACGCGGACACTGACCCGCGGGTCCGCACGAGCCCCGACCCTAGCACGTGTCCGCGCCCTCACCTGTGCCCTCAGCCTTGCCGTTCCCTAACCCTAACCCTAGCCCGGAACGGAAACCCACCGGCAGCCCCACACCTTAGCCTCCGCCGTACCCTCATCCTAATCCGTACGCGGACACTGACCCGCGCGTCCGCACGTGCCCCGACCCTAGCACGTGTCCGCACCCTCACCTGTGCCCTCAGCCTTGCCGTTCCCTAACCCTAACCCTAGCCCGGAACGGAAACCCACCGGCAGCCCCACACCTTAGCCTCCGCCGTACCCTCATCCTAATCCATACGCGGACACGGACCCGCGCGTCCGCACGGGCCCCGACCGTAGCACGTGTCCGCACCCTCACCTGTGCCCTCAGCCTTGCCGTTCCCTAACCCTAACCCTAACCCGGAACGGAAACCCACTGGCAGCCCCACACCTTAGCCTCCGCCGTACCCTCATCCTAATCCGTACGTGGACACTGACCCGCGCGTCCGCACGTGCCCCGACCGTAGCACGTGTCCGCACCCTCACCTGTGCCCTCAGCCTTGCCGTTCCCTAACCCTAACCCTAACCCGGAACGGAAACCCACCGGCAGCCCCACACCTTAGCCTCCGCCGTACCCTCATCCTAATCCGTACGCGGACACTGACCCGCGCGTCCGCACGTGCCCCGACCCTAGCACGTGTCCGCACCCTCACCTGTGCCCTCAGCCTTGCCGTTCCCTAACCCTAACCCTAGCCCGGAACGGAAACCCACCGGCAGCCCCACACCTTAGCCTCCGCCGTACCCTCATCCTAATCCGTATGCGGACAATGACACGCGCGTCCGCACGTGCCCCGACCCTAGCACGTGTCCGCACCCTCACCTGTGCCCTCAGCCTTGCCGTTCCCTAACCCTAACCCTAGCCCGGAACGGAAACCCACTGGCAGCCCCACACCTTAGCCTCCGCCGTACCCTCATCCTAATCCGTACGCGGACACTGACCCGCGCGTCCGCACGTGCCCCGACCCTAGCACGTGTCCGCACCCTCACCTGTGCCCTCAGCCTTGCCGTTCCCTAACCCTAACCCTAGCCCGGAACGGAAACCCACCGGAAGCCCCACACCTTAGCCTCCGCCGTACCCTCATCCTAATCCGTACGCGGACACTGAACCGCGCGTCCGCACGTGCCCCGACCCTAGCACGTGTCCGCACCCTCACCTGTGCCCTCAGCCTTGCCGTTCCCTAACCCTAACCCTAGCCCGGAACGGAAACCCACCGGCAGCCCCACACCTTAGCCTCCGCCGTACCCTCATCCTAATCCGTACGCGGACACTGACCCGCGCGTCCGCACGTGCCCCAACCCTAGCACGTGTCCGCACCCTCACCTGTGCCCTCAGCCTTGCCGTTCCCTAACCCTAACCCTAGCCCGGAACGGAAACCCACCGGCAGCCCCACACCTTAGCCCCCGCCATACCCTCATCCTAATCCGTACGCGGACACTGACACGCGCGTCCGCACGTGCCCCGACCCTAGCACGTGTCCGCCCCCTCACCTATGCCCTCTGCCTTGCCGTTCCCTAACCCTAACCCTAGCCCGGAACGGAAACCCACCGGCAGCCCCACACCTTAGCCTCCGCCGTACCCTCATCCTAATCCGTACGCGGACACTGACACGCGCGTCCGCACGTGCCCCGACCCTAGCACGTGTCCGCACCCTCACCTGTGCCCTCAGCCTTGCCGTTCCCTAACCCTAACCCTAGCCCGGAACGGAAACCCACCGGCAGCACCACAGCTTAGCCTCCGCCGTACCCTCATCCTAATCCGTACGCGGACACTGACCCGCGCATCCGCACGTGCCCCGACCCTAGCACGTGTCCGCACCCTCACCTGTGCCCTCAGCCTTGCCGTTCCCTAACCCTAACCCTAGCCCGGAACGGAAACCAACCGGCAGCCCCACACCTTAGCCTCCGCCGTACCCTCATCCTAATCCGTACGCGGACACTGACCCGCGGGTCCGCACGAGCCCCGACCCTAGCACGTGTCCGCGCCCTCACCTGTGCCCTCAGCCTTGCCTTTCCCTAACCCTAACCCTAGCCCGGAACGGAAACCCACCGGCAGCCCCACACCTTAGCCTCCGCCGTACCCTCATCCTAATCCGTACGCGGACACTGACCCGCGCGTCCGCACGTGCCCCGACCCTAGCACGTGTCCGCAACCTCAACTGTGCCCTCAGCCTTGCCGTTCCCTAACCCTAACCCTAGCCCGGAACGGAAACCCACCGGCAGCCCCACACCTTAGCCTCCGCCGTACCCTCATCCTAATCCGTACGCGGACACTGACCCACGCGTCCGCACGTGCCCCGACCCTAGCACGTGACCGCACCCTCACCTGTGCCCTCAGCCTTGCCGTTCCCTAACCCTAACCCTAGCCCGGAACGGAAACCCACCGGAAGCCCCACACCTTAGCCTCCGCCGTACCCTCATCCTAATCCGTACGCGGACACTGACCCGCGCGTCCGCACGTGCCCCGACCCTAGCACGTGTCCGCACCCTCACCTGTGCCCTCAGCCTTGCCGTTCCCTAACCCTAACCCTAGCCCGGAACGGAAACCCACCGGCAGCCCCACACCTTAGCCCCCGCCGTACCCTCATCCTAATCTGTACGCGGACACTGACCCGCGCGTCCGCACGTGCCCCAACCCTAGCACGTGTCCGCACCTTCACCTGTGCCCTCAGCCTTGCCGTTCCCTAACCCTAACGCTAGCCCGGAACGGAAACCCACCGGCAGCCCCACACCTTAGCCCCCGCCGTACCCTCATCCTAATCCGTACGCGGACACTGACACGCGGGTCCGCACGTGCCCCGACCCTAGCACGTGTCCGCCCCCTCACCTATGCCCTCAGCCTTGCCGTTCCCTAACCCTAACCCTAGCCCGGAACGGAAACCCACCGGCAGCCCCACACCTTAGCCTCCGCCGTACCCTCATCCTAATCCGTACGCGGACACTGACGCGCGTGTCCGCACGTGCCCCGACACTAGAACGTGTCCGCACCCTCGCCTGTGCCCTCAGCCTTGCCGTTCCCTAACCCTAACCCTAGCCCGGAACGGAAACCCACCGGCAGCCCCACACCTTAGCCTCCGCCGTACCCTCATCCTAATCCGTACGCGGACACTGACCCGCGCGTCCGCACGTGCCCCGACCCTAGCATGTGTCCGCACCCTCACCTGTGCCCTCAGCCTTGCCGTTCCCTAACCCTAATCCTAGCCCGGAACGGAAACCCACCGGCAGCCCCACACCTTAGCCTCCGCCGCACGCTCATCCTAATCCATACGCGGACACTGACCCGCGCGTCTGCACGTGCCCCGACCCTAGCACGTGTTCGCACCCGCACCTGTGCCCTCAGCCTTGCCGTTCCCTAACCCTAACCCTAGCCCGGAACGGAAACCCACCGGCAGCCCCACACCTTAGCCTCCGCCGTACCCTCATCCTAATCCGTACGCGGACACTGACCCGCGCGTCCGCACGTGCCCCGACCCTAGCACGTGTCCGCACCCTCAACTGTGCCCTCAGCCTTGCCGTTCCCTAACCCTAACCCTAGCCCGGAACGGAAACCCACCGGCAGCCCCACACCTTAGCCTCCGCCGTACCCTCATCCTAATCCGTACGCGGACACTGACCCACGCGTCCGCACGTGCCCCGACCCTAGCACGTGACCGCACCCTCACCTGTGCCCTCAGCCTTGCCGTTCCCTAACCCTAACCCTAGCCCGGAACGGAAACCCACCGGAAGCCCCACACCTTAGCCTCCGCCGTACCCTCATCCTAATCCGTACGCGGACACTGACCCGCGCGTCCGCACGTGCCCCGACCCTAGCACGTGTCCGCACCCTCACCTGTGCCCTCAGCCTTGCCGTTCCCTAACCCTAACCCTAGCCCGGAACGGAAACCCACCGGCAGCCCCACACCTTAGCCCCCGCCGTACCCTCATCCTAATCTGTACGCGGACACTGACCCGCGCGTCCGCACGTGCCCCAACCCTAGCACGTGTCCGCACCCTCACCTGTGCCCTCAGCCTTGCCGTTCCCTAACCCTAACCCTAGCCCGGAACGGAAACCCACCGGCAGCCCCACACCTTAGCCCCCGCCGTACCCTCATCCTAATCCGTACGCGGACACTGACACGCGGGTCCGCACGTGCCCCGACCCTAGCACGTGTCCGCCCCCTCACCTATGCCCTCAGCCTTGCCGTTCCCTAACCCTAACCCTAGCCCGGAACGGAAACCCACCGGCAGCCCCACACCTTAGCCTCCGCCGTACCCTCATCCTAATCCGTACGCGGACACTGACACGCGCGTCCGCACGTGCCCCGACCCTAGCACGTGTCCGCACCCTCACCTGTGCCCTCAGCCTTGCCGTTCCCTAACCCTAACCCTAGCCCGGAACGGAAACCCACCGGCAGCACCACAGCTTAGCCTCCGCCGTACCCTCCTCCTAATCCATACGCGGACACTGACCCGCGCATCCGCACGTGCCCCGACCCTAGCACGTGTCCGCACCCTCACCTGTGCCCTCAGCCTTGCCGTTCCCTAACCCTAACCCTAGCCCGGAACGGAAACCCACCGGCAGCCCCACACCTTAGCCTCCGCCGTACCCTCATCCTAATCCGTACGCGGACACTGACCCGCGGGTCCGCACGAGCCCCGACCCTAGCACGTGTCCGCGCCCTCACCTGTGCCCTCAGCCTTGCCGTTCCCTAACCCTAACCCTAGCCCGGAACGGAAACCCACCGGCAGCCCCACACCTTAGCCTCCGCCGTACCCTCATCCTAATCCGTACGCGGACACTGACCCGCGCGTCCGCACGTGCCCCGACCCTAGCACGTGTCCGCACCCTCACCTGTGCCCTCAGCCTTGCCGTTCCCTAACCCTAACCCTAGCCCGGAACGGAAACCCACCGGCAGCCCCACACCTTAGCCTCCGCCGTACCCTCATCCTAATCCATACGCGGACACGGACCCGCGCGTCCGCACGGGCCCCGACCGTAGCACGTGTCCGCACCCTCACCTGTGCCCTCAGCCTTGCCGTTCCCTAACCCTAACCCTAACCCGGAACGGAAACCCACTGGCAGCCCCACACCTTAGCCTCCGCCGTACCCTCATCCTAATCCGTACGTGGACACTGACCCGCGCGTCCGCACGTGCCCCGACCGTAGCACGTGTCCGCACCCTCACCTGTGCCCTCAGCCTTGCCGTTCCCTAACCCTAACCCTAACCCGGAACGGAAACCCACCGGCAGCCCCACACCTTAGCCTCCGCCGTACCCTCATCCTAATCCGTACGCGGACACTGACCCGCGCGTCCGCACGTGCCCCGACCCTAGCACGTGTCCGCACCCTCACCTGTGCCCTCAGCCTTGCCGTTCCCTAACCCTAACCCTAGCCCGGAACGGAAACCCACCGGCAGCCCCACACCTTAGCCTCCGCCGTACCCTCATCCTAATCCGTATGCGGACAATGACACGCGCGTCCGCACGTGCCCCGACCCTAGCACGTGTCCGCACCCTCACCTGTGCCCTCAGCCTTGCCGTTCCCTAACCCTAACCCTAGCCCGGAACGGAAACCCACCGGCAGCCCCACACCTTAGCCTCCGCCGTACCCTCATCATAATCCGTACGCGGACACTGACCCGCGCGTCCGCACGTGCCCCGACCCTAGCACGTGTCCGCACCCTCACCTGTGCCCTCAGCCTTGCCGTTCCCTAACCCTAACCCTAGCCCGGAACGGAAACCCACCGGCAGCCCCACACCTTAGCCTCCGCCGTACCCTCATCCTAATCCGTACGCGGACACTGACACGCGCGTCCGCACGTGCCCCGACCCTAGCACGTGTCCGCACCCTCACCTGTGCCCTCAGCCTTGCCGTTCCCTAACCCTAACCCTAGCCCGGAACGGAAACCCACCGGCAGCACCACAGCTTAGCCTCCGCCGTACCCTCATCCTAATCCGTACGCGGACACTGACCCGCGCATCCACACGTGCCCCGACACTAGCACGTGTCCGCACCCTCACCTGTGCCCTCAGCCTTGCCGTTCCCTAACCCTAACCCTAGCCCGGAACGGAAACCAACCGGCAGCCCCACACCTTAGCCTCCGCCGTACCCTCATCCTAATCCGTACGCGGACACTGACCCGCGGGTCCGCACGAGCCCCGACCCTAGCACGTGTCCGCGCCCTCACCTGTGCCCTCAGCCTTGCCGTTCCCTAACCCTAACCCTAGCCCGGAACGGAAACCCACCGGCAGCCCCACACCTTAGCCTCCGCCGTACCCTCATCCTAATCCGTACGCGGACACTGACCCGCGCGTCCGCACGTGCCCCGACCCTAGCACGTGTCCGCAACCTCAACTGTGCCCTCAGCCTTGCCGTTCCCTAACCCTAACCCTAGCCCGGAACGGAAACCCACCGGCAGCCCCACACCTTAGCCTCCGCCGTACCCTCATCCTAATCCGTACGCGGACACTGACCCACGCGTCCGCACGTGCCCCGAACCTAGCACGTGACCGCACCCTCACCTGTGCCCTCAGCCTTGCCGTTCCCTAACCCTAACCCTAGCCCGGAACGGAAACCCACCGGAAGCCCCACACCTTAGCCTCCGCCGTACCCTCATCCTAATCCGTACGCGGACACTGACCCGCGCGTCCGCACGTGCCCCGACCCTAGCACGTGTCCGCACCCTCACCTGTGCCCTCAGCCTTGCCGTTCCCTAACCCTAACCCTAGCCCGGAACGGAAACCCACCGGCAGCCCCACACCTTAGCCCCCGCCGTACCCTCATCCTAATCTGTACGCGGACACTGACCCGCGCGTCCGCACGTGCCCCAACCCTAGCACGTGTCCGCACCCTCACCTGTGCCCTCAGCCTTGCCGTTCCCTAACCCTAACGCTAGCCCGGAACGGAAACCCACCGGCAGCCCCACACCTTAGCCCCCGCCGTACCCTCATCCTAATCCGTACGCGGACACTGACACGCGGGTCCGCACGTGCCCCGACCCTAGCACGTGTCCGCCCCCTCACCTATGCCCTCAGCCTTGCCGTTCCCTAACCCTAACCCTAGCCCGGAACGGAAACCCACCGGCAGCCCCACACCTTAGCCTCCGCCGTACCCTCATCCTAATCCGTACGCGGACACTGACACGCGCGTCCGCACGTGCCCCGACCCTAGCACGTGTCCGCACCCTCACCTGTGCCCTCAGCCTTGCCGTTCCCTAACCCTAACCCTAGCCCGGAACGGAAACCCACCGGCAGCACCACAGCTTAGCCTCCGCCGTACCCTCCTCCTAATCCATACGCGGACACTGACCCGCGCATCCGCACGTGCCCCGACCCTAGCACGTGTCCGCACCCTCACCTGTGCCCTCAGCCTTGCCGTTCCCTAACCCTAACCCTAGCCCGGAACGGAAACCCACCGGCAGCCCCACACCTTAGCCTCCGCCGTACCCTCATCCTAATCCGTACGCGGACACTGACCCGCGGGTCCGCACGAGCCCCGACCCTAGCACGTGTCCGCGCCCTCACCTGTGCCCTCAGCCTTGCCATTCCCTAACCCTAACCCTAGCCCGGAACGGAAACCCACCGGCAGCCCCACACCTTAGCCTCCGCCGTACCCTCATCCTAATCCGTACGCGGACACTGACCCGCGCGTCCGCACGTGCCCCGACCCTAGCACGTGTCCGCACCCTCACCTGTGCCCTCAGCCTTGCCGTTCCCTAACCCTAATCCTAGCCCGGAACGGAAACCCACCGGCAGCCCCACACCTTAGCCTCCGCCGCACGCTCATCCTAATCCGTACGCGGACACTGACCCGCGCGTCCGCACGTGCCCCGACCCTAGTACGTGTCCGCACCCTCACCTGTGCCCTCAGCCTTGCCGTTCCTTAACCCTAACCCTAGCCCGGAACGGAAACCCACCGGCAGCTCCACACCTTAGCCTCCGCCGTACCCTCATCCTAATCCGTACGCGGACACGGTCCCGCGCGTCCGCACGTGCCCCGACCCTAGCACGTGTTCGCACCCTCGCCTGTGCCCTCAGCCTTGCCGTTCCCTAACCCTAACCCTAGCCCGGAACGGAAACCCACCGACAGCCCCACACCTTAGCCTCCGCCGTACCCTCATCCTAATCCGTACGCGGACACTGACCCACGCGTCCGCACGTGCCCCGACCCTAGCACGTGTCCGCACCCTCACCTGTGCCCTCAGCCTTGCCGTTCCCTAACCCTAACCCTAGCCCGGAACGGAAAACCACCGGCAGCCCCACACCTTAGCCCCCGCCGTACCCTCATCCTAATCCGTACGCGGACACTGACCCGCGCGTCCGCACGTGCCCCCGACCCTAGCACGTGTCCGAACCCTCACCTGTGCCCTCAGCCTCGCCGTTCCCTAACCCTAACCCTAGCCCGGAACGGAAACCCACCGGCAGCCCCACACCTTAGCCCCCGCCGTACCCTCATCCTAATCCGTACGTGGACACTGACCCGCGCGTCCGCACGTGCCCCGACCCAAGCACGTGTCCGCCCCCTCACCTATGCCCTCAGCCTTGCCGTTCCCTAACCCTAACCCTAGCCCGGAACGGAAACCCACCGGCAGCCCCACACCTTAGCCTCCGCCATACCCTCATCCTAATCCGTACGCGGACACTGACCCACGCGTCCGCACGTGCCCCGACCCTAGCACGTGTCCGCACCCTGACCTGTGCCCTCAGCCTTGCCGTTCCCTAACCCTAACTCTAGCCCGGAACGGAAACCCACCAGCAGCCCCACACCTTAGCCTCCGCCGTACCCTCATCCTAATCCGTACGCGGACACTGACACGCGCGTCCGCACGTGGCCCGACCCTAGCACGTGTCCGCACCCTCACCTGTGCCCTCAGCCTTGCCGTTCCCTAACCCTAACTCTAGCCCGGAACGGAAACCCACCGGCAGCCCCACACCTTAGCCTCTGCCGTACCCTCATCCTAATCCGTACGCGGACACTGACCCGCGCGTCCGCACGTGCCACGACCCTAGCACATGTCCGCACCCTCGCCTGTGCCCTCAGCTTTGCCGTTCCCTAACCCTAACCCTAGTCCGGAACGGAAACCCACCGGCAGCCCCACACCTTAGCCTCCGCCGTACCCTCATCCTAATCCGTACGTGGACACTGACCCACGCGTCCGCACGTGCCCCGACCCTAGCACGTGTCCGCACCCTCGCCTGTGCCCTCAGCCTTGCCGTTCCCTAACCCTAACCCTAGCCCGGAACGGAAACCCACCGGCAGCCCCACACCTTAGCCTCCGCCGTACCCTCATCCTAATCCGTACGCGGACACTGACGCGCGTGTCCGCACGTGCCCCGACCCTAGAACGTGTCCGCACCCTCGCCTGTGCCCTCAGCCTTGCCGTTCCCTAACCCTAACCCTAGCCCGGAACGGAAACCCACCGGCAGCACCACAGCTTAGCCTCCGCCGTACCCTCCTCCTAATCCATACGCGGACACTGACCCGCGCATCCGCACGTGCCCCGACCCTAGCACGTGTCCGCACCCTCACCTGTGCCCTCAGCCTTGCCGTTCCCTAACCCTAACCCTAGCCCGGAACGGAAACCCACCGGCAGCCCCACACCTTAGCCTCCGCCGTACCCTCATCCTAATCCGTACGCGGACACTGACCCGCGGGTCCGCACGAGCCCTGACCCTAGCACGTGTCCGCGCCCTCACCTGTGCCCTCAGCCTTGCCGTTCCCTAACCCTAACCCTAGCCCGGAACGGAAACCCACCGGCAGCCCCACACCTTAGCCTCCGCCGTACCCTCATCCTAATCCGTACGCGGACACTGACCCGCGCGTCCGCACGTGCCCCGACCCTAGCACGTGTCCGCACCCTCACCTGTGCCCTCAGCCTTGCCGTTCCCTAACCCTAATCCTAGCCCGGAACGGAAACCCACCGGCAGCCCCACACCTTAGCCTCCGCCGCACGCTCATCCTAATCCGTACGCGGACACTGACCCGCGCGTCCGCACGTGCCCCGACCCTAGTACGTGTCCGCACCCTCACCTGTGCCCTCAGCCTTGCCGTTCCTTAACCCTAACCCTAGCCCGGAACGGAAACCCACCGGCAGCTCCACACCTTAGCCTCCGCCGTACCCTCATCCTAATCCGTACGCGGACACGGACCCGCGCGTCCGCACGTGCCCCGACCCTAGCACGTGTCCGCACCCTCGCCTGTGCCCTCAGCCTTGCCGTTCCCTAACCCTAACCCTAGCCCGGAACGGAAACCCACCGACAGCCCCACACCTTAGCCTCCGCCGTACCCTCATCCTAATCCGTACGCGGACACTGACCCGCGCGTCCGCACGTGCCCCGACCCTAGCACGTGTCCGCACCCTCACCTGTGCCCTCAGCCTTGCCGTTCCCTAACCCTAACCCTAGCCCGGAACGGAAAACCACCGGCAGCCCCACACCTTAGCCCCCGCCGTACCCTCATCCTAATCCGTACGCGGACACTGACCCGCGCGTCCGCACCTGCCCCGACCCTAGCACGTGTCCGCACCCTCACCTGTGCCCTCAGCCTTGCCGTTCCCTAACCCTAACCCTAGCCCGGAACGGAAACCCACCGGCAGCCCCACACCTTAGCCCCCGCCGTACCCTCATCCTAATCCGTACGTGGACACTGACCCGCGCGTCCGCACGTGCCCCGACCCTAGCACGTGTCCGCCCCCTCACCTATGCCCTCAGCCTTGCCGTTCCCTAACCCTAACCCTAGCCCGGAACGGAAACCCACCGGCAGCCCCACACCTTAGCCTCCGCCATACCCTCATCCTAATCCGTACGCGGACACTGACCCGCGCGTCCGCACGTGCCCCGACCCTAGCACGTGTCCGCACCCTCACCTGTGCCCTCAGCCTTGCCGTTCCCTAACCCTAACCCTAGCCCGGAACGGAAACCCACCGGCAGCCCCACACCTTAGCCCCCGCCGTACCCTCATCCTAATCCGTACGCGGACACTGACCCGCGCGTCCGCACGTGCCCCGACCCTAGCACGTGTCCGCACCCTCACCTGTGCCCTCAGCCTTGCCGTTCCCTAACCCTAACCCTAGCCCGGAACGGAAACCCACCGGCAGCCCCACACCTTAGCCTCCGCCGTACCCTCATCCTAATCCGTACGCGGACACTGACCCACGCGTCCGCACGTGCCCCGACCCTAGCACGTGTCCACACCCTCACCTGTGCCCTCAGCCTTGCCGTTCCCTAACCCTAACCCTAGCCCGGAACGGAAACCCACCGGCAGCCGCACACCTTAGCCTCCGCCGTACCCTCATCCTAATCCGTACGCGGACACTGACCCGCGCGTCCGCACGTGCCCCGACCCTAGCACGTGTCCGCACCCTCACCTGTGCCCTCAGCCTTGCCGTTCCCTAACCCTAACCCTAGCCCGGAACGGAAACCCACCGGCAGCCCCACACCTTAGCCTCCGCCGTACCCTCATCCTAATCCGTACGCGGACACTGACCCGCGCGTCCGCACGTGCCCCGACCCTAGCACGTGTCCGCACCCTCACCTGTGCCCTCAGCCTTGCCGTTCCCTAACCCTAACTCTAGCCCGGAACGGAAACCCACCAGCAGCCCCACACCTTAGCCTCCGCCGTACCCTCATCCTAATCCGTACGCGGACACTGACCCGCGCGTCCGCACGTGCCCCGAACCGAACACGTGTCCGCACCCTCACCTGTGCCCTCAGCCTTGCCGTTCCCTAACCCTAACCCTAGCCCGGAACGGAAACCCACCGGCAGCCCCACACCTTAGCCCCCGCCGTAACCTCATCCTAATCCGTACGCGGACACTGACACGCGCGTCCGCACGTGGCCCGACCCTAGCACGTGTCCGCACCCTCACCTGTGCCCTCAGCCTTGCCATTCCCTAACCCTAACCCTAGCCCGGAACGGAAACCCACCGGCAGCCCCACACCTTAGCCTCCGCCGTACCCTCATCCTAATCCGTACGCGGACACTGACCCGCGCGTCCGCACGTGCCCCGACCCTAGCACGTGTCCGCACCCGCGCCTGTGCCCTCAGCCTTGCCGTTCCCTAACCCTAACCCTAGCCCGGAACGGAAACCCACCGGCAGCCCCACACCTTAGCCTCTGCCGTACCCTCATCCTAATCCGTACGCGGACACTGACCCGCGCGTCCGCACGTGCCACGACCCTAGCACGTGTCCGCACCCTCGCCTGTGCCCTCAGCCTTGCCGTTCCCTAACCCTAACCCTAGCCCGGAACGGAAACCCACCGGCAGCCCCACACCTTAGCCTCCGCCGTACCCTCATCCTAATCCGTACGTGGACACTGACCCACGCGTCCGCACGTGCCCCGACCCTAGCACGTGTCCGCACCCTCGCCTGTGCCCTCAGCCTTGCCGTTCCCTAACCCTAACCCTAGCCCGGAACGGAAACCCACCGGCAGCCCCACACCTTAGCCTCCTCCGTACCCTCATCCTAATCCGTACGCGGACACTGACGCGCGTGTCCGCACGTGCCCCGACCCTAGAACGTGTCCGCACCCTCGCCTGTGCCCTCAGCCTTGCCGTTCCCTAACCCTAACCCTAGCCCGGAAGGGAAACCCACCGGCAGCCCCACACCTTAGCCTCCGCCGTACCCTCATCCTAATCCGTACGCGGACACTGACCCGCGCGTCCGCACGTGCCCCGGCCCTAGCATGTGTCCGCACCCTCGCCTGTGGCCTCAGCCTTGCCGTTCCCTAACCCTAACCCTAGCCCGGAAGGGAAACCCACCGGCAGCCCCACACCTTAGCCTCCGCCGTACCCTCATCCTAATCCGTACGCGGACACTGAGCCGCGCGTCCGCACGTGCCCCGACCCTAGCACGTGTCTGCACCCTCACCTGTGCCCTCAGCATTGCCGTTCCCTAACCCTAATCCTAGCACGGAAGGGAAACCCACCGGGAGCCCCACACCTTAGCCTCCGCCGTACCCTCATCCTAATCCGTACGCGGACACTGACCCGCGCGTCCGCACGTGCCCCGACCCTAGCACGTGTCCGCACCCTCACCTGTGCCCTCAGCCTTGCCGTTCCCTAACCCTAACCCTAGCCCGGAACGGAAACCCACCGGCAGCCCCACACCTTAGCCTCCGCCGTACCCTCATCCTAATCCGTACGCGGACACTGACCCGCGCGTCCGCACGTGCCCCGACCCTAGCACGTGTCCGCACCCTCACCTGTGCCCTCAGCCTTGCCGTTCCCTAACCCTAACCCTAGCCCGGAAGGGAAACCCACCGGCAGCCCCACACCTTAGCCTCCGCCGTACCCTCAACCTAATCCGTACGCGGACACTGACCCACGTGTCCGCACGTGCCCCGACCCTAGCACGTGTCCGCACCCTCACCTGTGCCCTCAGCCTTGCCGTTCCCTAACCCTAACCCTAGCCCGGAACGGAAACCCACCGGCAGCCCCACACCTTAGCCTCCGCCGTACCCTCATCCTAATCCGTACGCGGACACTGACCCGCGCGTCCGCACGTGCCCCGACCCTAGCACGTGTCCGCACCCTCACCTGTGCCCTCAGCCTTGCCGTTCCCTAACCCTAACCCTAGCCCGGAACGGAAACCCACCGGCAGCCCCACACCTTAGCCCCCGCCGTACCCTCATCCTAATCCGTACGCGGACACTGACACGCGCGTCCGCACGTGCCCCGACCCTAGCACGTGTCCGCACCCTCACCTGTGCCCTCAGCCTTGCCGTTCCCTAACCCTAACCCTAGCCCAGAAGGGAAACCCACCGGCAGCCCCACACCTTAGCCCCCGCCGTACCCTCATCCTAATCCGTACGCGGACACTGACCCACGCGTCCGCACGTGCCCCGACCCTAGCACGTGTCCGCCCCCTCACCTGTGCCCTCAGCCTTGCCGCTCCCTAACCCTAACCCTAGCCCGGAACGGAAACCCACCGGCAGCCCCACACCTTAGCCTCCGCCGTACCCTCATCCTAATCCGTACGCGGACACTGACCCGCGCGTCCGCACGTGCCCCGACCCTAGCACGTGTCCGCACCCTCACCTGTGCCCTCAGCCTTGCCGTTCCCTAACCCTAACCCTAGCCCGGAACGGAAACCCACCGGCAGCCCCACACCTTAGCCCCCGCCGTACCCTCATCCTAATCCGTACACGGACACTGACCCGCGCGTCCGCACGTGCCCCGACCCTAGCACGTGTCCGCACCCTCACCTGTGCCCTCAGCCTTGCCGTTCCCTAACCCTAACCCTAGCACGGAACGGAAACCCACCGGCAGCCCCACACCTTAGCCCCCGCCGTACCCTCATCCTAATCCGTACGCGGACACTGACACGCGCGTCCGCACGTGGCCCGACCCTAGCACGTGTCCGCACCCTCACCTGTGCCCTCAGCCTTGCCGTTCCCTAACCCTAACCCTAGCCCGGAACGGAAACCCACCGGCAGCCCCACACCTTAGCCTCCGCCGTACCCTCATCCTAATCCGTACGCGGACACTGACCCGCGCGTCCGCACGTGCCCCGGCCCTAGCACGTGTCCGCACCCTCACCTGTGCCCTCAGCCTTGCCGTTCCCTAACCCTAACTCTAGCCCGGAACGGAAACCCACCAGCAGCCCCACACCTTAGCCTCCGCCGTACCCTCATCCTAATCCGTACGCGGACACTGACCCGCGCGTCCGCACGTGCCCCGAACCGAACACGTGTCCGCACCCTCACCTGTGCCCTCAGCCTTGCCGTTCCCTAACCCTAACCCTAGCCCGGAACGGAAACCCACCGGCAGCCCCACACCTTAGCCCCCGCCGTAACCTCATCCTAATCCGTACGCGGACACTGACACGCGCGTCCGCACGTGGCCCGACCCTAGCACGTGTCCGCACCCTCACCTGTGCCCTCAGCCTTGCCATTCCCTAACCCTAACCCTAGCCCGGAACGGAAACCCACCGGCAGCCCCACACCTTAGCCTCCGCCGTACCCTCATCCTAATCCGTACGCGGACACTGACCCGCGCGTCCGCACGTGCCCCGACCCTAGCACGTGTCCGCACCCGTGCCTGTGCCCTCAGCCTTGCCGTTCCCTAACCCTAACCCTAGCCCGGAACGGAAACCCACCGGCAGCCCCACACCTTAGCCTCTGCCGTACCCTCATCCTAATCCGTACGCGGACACTGACCCGCGCGTCCGCACGTGCCACGACCCTAGCACGTGTCCGCACCCTCGCCTGTGCCCTCAGCCTTGCCGTTCCCTAACCCTAACCCTAGCCCGGAACGGAAACCCACCGGCAGCCCCACACCTTAGCCTCCGCCGTACCCTCATCCTAATCCGTACGTGGACACTGACACACGCGTCCGCACGTGCCCCGACCCTAGCACGTGTCCGCACCCTCGCCTGTGCCCTCAGCCTTGCCGTTCCCTAACCCTAACCCTAGCCCGGAACGGAAACCCACCGGCAGCCCCACACCTTAGCCTCCGCCGTACCCTCATCCTAATCCGTACGCGGACACTGACGCGCGTGTCCGCACGTGCCCCGACCCTAGAACGTGTCCGCACCCTCGCCTGTGCCCTCAGCCTTGCCGTTCCCTAACCCTAACCCTAGCCCGGAAGGGAAACCCACCGGCAGCCCCACACCTTAGCCTCCGCCGTACCCTCATCCTAATCCGTACGCGGACACTGACCCGCGCGTCCGCACGTGCCCCGACCCTAGCATGTGTCCGCACCCTCGCCTGTGGCCTCAGCCTTGCCGTTCCCTAACCCTAACCCTAGCCCGGAAGGGAAACCCACCGGCAGCCCCACACCTTAGCCTCCGCCGTACCCTCATCCTAATCCGTACGCGGACACTGAGCCGCGCGTCCGCACGTGCCCCGACCCTAGCACGTGTCTGCACCCTCACCTGTGCCCTCAGCATTGCCGTTCCCTAACCCTAATCCTAGCACGGAAGGGAAACCCACCGGGAGCCCCACACCTTAGCCTCCGCCGTACCCTCATCCTAATCCGTACGCGGACACTGACCCGCGCGTCCGCACGTGCCCCGACCCTAGCACGTGTCCGCACCCTCACCTGTGCCCTCAGCCTTGCCGTTCCCTAACCCTAACCCTAGCCCGGAACGGAAACCCACCGGCAGCCCCACACCTTAGCCTCCGCCGTACCCTCATCCTAATCCGTACGCGGACACTGACCCGCGCGTCCGCACGTGCCCCGACCCTAGCACGTGTCCGCACCCTCACCTGTGCCCTCAGCCTTGCCGTTCCCTAACCCTAACCCTAGCCCGGAAGGGAAACCCACCGGCAGCCCCACACCTTAGCCTCCGCCGTACCCTCAACCTAATCCGTACGCGGACACTGACCCACGTGTCCGCACGTGCCCCGACCCTAGCACGTGTCCGCACCCTCACCTGTGCCCTCAGCCTTGCCGTTCCCTAACCCTAACCCTAGCCCGGAACGGAAACCCACCGGCAGCCCCACACCTTAGCCTCCGCCGTACCCTCATCCTAATCCGTACGCGGACACTGACCCGCGCGTCCGCACGTGCCCCGACCCTAGCACGTGTCCGCACCCTCACCTGTGCCCTCAGCCTTGCCGTTCCCTAACCCTAACCCTAGCCCGGAACGGAAACCCACCGGCAGCCCCACACCTTAGCCCCCGCCGTACCCTCATCCTAATCCGTACGCGGACACTGACACGCGCGTCCGCACGTGCCCCGACCCTAGCACGTGTCCGCACCCTCACCTGTGCCCTCAGCCTTGCCGTTCCCTAACCCTAACCCTAGCCCAGAAGGGAAACCCACCGGCAGCCCCACACCTTAGCCCCCGCCGTACCCTCATCCTAATCCGTACGCGGACACTGACCCGCGCGTCCGCACGTGCCCCGACCCTAGCACGTGTCCGCCCCCTCACCTGTGCCCTCAGCCTTGCCGCTCCCTAACCCTAACCCTAGCCCGGAACGGAAACCCACCGGCAGCCCCACACCTTAGCCTCCGCCGTACCCTCATCCTAATCCGTACGCGGACACTGACCCGCGCGTCCGCACGTGCCCCGACCCTAGCACGTGTCCGCACCCTCACCTGTGCCCTCAGCCTTGCCGTTCCCTAACCCTAACCCTAGCCCGGAACGGAAACCCACCGGCAGCCCCACACCTTAGCCCCCGCCGTACCCTCATCCTAATCCATACACGGACACTGACCCGCGCGTCCGCACGTGCCCCGACCCTAGCACGTGTCCGCACCCTCACCTGTGCCCTCAGCCTTGCCGTTCCCTAACCCTAACCCTAGCCCGGAACGGAAACCCACCGGCAGCCCCACACCTTAGCCCCCGCCGTACCCTCATCCTAATCCGTACGCGGACACTGACACGCGCGTCCGCACGTGGCCCGACCCTAGCACGTGTCCGCACCCTCACCTGTGCCCTCAGCCTTGCCGTTCCCTAACCCTAACCCTAGCCCGGAACGGAAACCCACCGGCAGCCCCACACCTTAGCCTCCGCCGTACCCTCATCCTAATCCGTACGCGGACACTGACCCGCGCGTCCGCACGTGCCCCGACCCTAGCACGTGTCCGCACCCGCGCCTGTGCCCTCAGCCTTGCCGTTCCCTAACCCTAACCCTAGCCCGGAACGGAAACCCACCGGCAGCCCGATACCTTAGCCTCCGCCGTACCCTCATCCTAATCCGTACGCGGACACTGACCCGCGCGTCCGCACGAGCCACGACCCTAGCACGTGTCCGCACCCTCGCCTGTGCCCTCAGCCTTGCCGTTCCCTAACCCTAACCCTAGCCCGGAACGGAAACCCACCGGCAGCCCCACACCTTAGCCTCCGCCGTACCCTCATCCTAATCCGTACGTGGACACTGACCCACGCGTCCGCACGTGCCCCGACCCTAGCACGTGTCCACACCCTCGCCTGTGCCCTCAGCCTTGCCGTTCCCTAACCCTAACCCTAGCCCGGAACGGAAACCCACCGGCAGCCCCACACCTTAGCCTCCGCCGTACCCTCATCCTAATCCGTACGCGGACACTGACGCGCGTGTCCGCACGTGCCCCGACCCTAGAACGTGTCCACACCCTCGCCTGTGCCCTCAGCCTTGCCGTTCCCTAACCCTAACCCTAGCCCGGAACGGAAACCCACCGGCAGTCCCACACCTTAGCCTCCGCCGTACCCTCATCCTAATCCGTACGCGGACACTGACCCGTGCGTCCGCACGTGCCCCGACCCTAGCATGTGTCCGCACCCTCGCCTGTGGCCTCAGCCTTGCCGTTCCCTAACCCTAACCCTAGCCCGGAAGGGAAACCCACCGGCAGCCCCACACCTTAGCCTCCGCCGTACCCTCATCCTAATCCGTACGCGGACACTGAGCCGCGCGTCCGCACGTGCCCCGACACTAGCACGTGTCTGCACCCTCACCTGTGCCCTCAGCATTGCCGTTCCCTAACCCTAATCCTAGCACGGAAGGGAAACCCACCGGGAGCCCCACACCTTAGCCTCCGCCGTACCCTCATCCTAATCCGTACGCGGACACTGACCCGCGCGTCCGCACGTGCCCCGACCCTAGCACGTGTCCGCACCCTCACCTGTGCCCTCAGCCTTGCCGTTCCCTAACCCTAACCCTAGCCCGGAACGGAAACCCACCGGCAGCCCCACACCTTAGCCTCCGCCGTACCCTCATCCTAATCTGTACGCGGACACTGACCCGCGCGTCCGCACGTGCCCCGACCCTAGCACGTGTCCGCACCCTGACCTGTGCCCTCAGCCTTGCCGTTCCCTAACCCTAACCCTAGCCCGGAAGGGAAACCCACCGGCAGCCCCACACCTTAGCCTCCGCCGTACCCTCATCCTAATCCGTACGCGGACACTGACCCGCGTGTCCGCACGTGCCCCGACCCTAGCACGTGTCCGCACCCTCACCTGTGCCCTCAGCCTTGCCGTTCCCTAACCCTAACCCTAGCCCGGAACGGAAACCCACCGGCAGCCCCACACCTTAGCCTCCGCCGTACCCTCATCCTAATCCGTACGCGGACACTGACCCGCGCGTCCGCACGTGCCCCGACCCTAGCACATGTCCGCACCCTCACCTGTGGCCTCAGCCTTGCCGTTCCCTAACACTAACCCTAGCCCGGAACGGAAACCCACCGGCAGCACCACACCTTAGCCTCCGCCGTACCCTCATCCTAATCCGTACGTGGACAGTGACCCGCGCGTCCGCACGTGCCCCGACCCTAGCACGTGTCTGCACCCTCACCTGTGCCCTCAGCCTTGCCGTTCCCTAACCCTAACCCTAGCCCGGAACGGAAACCCACCGGCAGCCCCACACCTTAGCCTCCACCGTACCCTCATCCTAATCCGTACGCGGACACTGACCCGCGCGTCCTCACGTGCCCCGACCCTAGCACGTGTCCGCACCCTGACCTGTGCCCTCAGCCTTGCCGTTCCCTAACCCTAACCCTAGCCCGGAACGGAAACCCACCGGCAGCCCCACACCTTAGCCTCCACCGTACCCTCATCCTAATCCGTACGCGGACACTGACCCGCGCGTCCTCACGTGCCCCGACCCTAGCACGTGTCCGCACCCTGACCTGTGCCCTCAGCCTTGCCGTTCCCTAACCCTAACCCTAGCCCGGAACGGAAACCCACCGGCAGCCCCACACCTTAGCCTCCACCGTACCCTCATCCTAATCCGTACGCGGACACTGACCGCGCTTCCGCACGTGCCCCGACCCTAGCACGTGTCCGCACCCTCACCTGTGGCCTCAGCCTTGCCGTTCCCTAACACTAACCCTAGCCCGGAACGGAAACCCACCGGCAGCACCACACCTTAGCCTCCGCCGTACCCTCATCCTAATCCGTACGCGGACACTGACCCGCGCGTCCGCACTTGCCCCGACCCTAGCACGTGTCCGCACCCTCACCTGTGCCCACAGCCTTGCCGTTCCCTAACCCTAACCCTAGCCCGGAACGGAAACCCACCGGCAGCCCCACACCTTAGCCTCCACCGTACCCTCATCCTAATCCGTACGCGGACACTGACCCGCGCGTCCTCACGTGCCCCGACCCTAGCACGTGTCCGCACCCTGACCTGTGCCCTCAGCCTTGCCGTTCCCTAACCCTAACCCTAGCCCGGAACGGAAACCCACCGGCAGCCCCACACCTTAGCCTCCGCCGTACCCTCATCCTAATCCGTACGCGGACACTGACCCGCGCGTCCGCACGTGCCCCGACCCTAGCACGTGTCCGCACCCTCACCTGTGCCCTCAGCCTTGCCGTTCCCTAATCCTAACCCTAGCCCGGAACGGAAACCCAAAGGCAGCCCCACACCTTAGCCCCCGCCGTACCCTCATCCTAATCCGTACGCGGACACTGACACGCGCGTCCGCACGTGCCCCGACCCTAGCACGTGTCCGCACCCTCACCTGTGCCCTCAGCCTTGCCGTTCCCTAACCCTAACCCTAGCCCAGAAGGGAAACCCACCGGCAGCCCCACACCTTAGCCCCCGCCGTACCCTCATCCTAATCCGTACGCGGACACTGACCCGCGCGTCCGCACGTGCCCCGACCCTAGCACGTGTCCGCCCCCTCACCTGTGCCCTCAGCCTTGCTGTTCCCTAACCCTAACCCTAGCCCGGAACGGAAACCCACCGGCAGCCCCACACCTTAGCCTCCGCCGTACCCTCATCCTAATCCGTACGCGGACACTGACCCGCGCGTCCGCACGTGCCCCGACCCTAGCACGTGTCCGCACCCTCACCTGTGCCCTCAGCCTTGCCGTTCCCTAACCCTAACCCTAGCCCGGAACGGAAACCCACCGGCAGCCCCACACCTTAGCCCCCGCCGTACCCTCATCCTAATCCGTACGCGGACACTGACCCGCGCGTCCGCACGTGCCCCGACCCTAGCACGTGTCCGCACCCTCACCTGTGCCCTCAGCCTTGCCGTTCCCTAACCCTAACCCTAGCCTGGAACGGAAACCCACCGGCAGCCCCACACCTTAGCCCCCGCCGTACCCTCATCCTAATCCGTACGCGGACACTGACACGCGCGTCCGCACGTGGCCCGACCCTAGCACGTGTCCGCACCCTCACCTGTGCCCTCAGCCTTGCCGTTCCCTAACCCTAACCCTAGCCCGGAACGGAAACCCACCGGCAGCCCCACACCTTAGCCTCCGCCGTACCCTCATCCTAATCCGTACGCGGACACTGACCCGCGCGTCCGCACGTGCCCCGACCCTAGCACGTGTCCGCACCCGCGCCTGTGCCCTCAGCCTTGCCATTCCCTAACCCTAACCCTAGCCCGGAACGGAAACCCACCGGCAGCCCCACACCTTAGCCTCTGCCGTACCCTCATCCTAATCCGTACGCGGACACTGACCCGCGCGTCCGCACGTGCCACGACCCTAGCACGTGTCCGCACCCTCGCCTGTGCCCTCAGCCTTGCCGTTCCCTAACCCTAACCCTAGCCCGGAATGGAAACCCACCGGCAGCCCCACACCTTAGCCTCCGCCGTACCCTCATCCTAATCCGTACGTGGACACTGACCCACGCGTCCGCACGTGCCCCGACCCTAGCACGTGTCCGCACCCTCGCCTGTGCCCTCAGCCTTGCCGTTCCCTAACCCTAACCCTAGCCCGGAACGGAAACCCACCGGCAGCCCCACACCTTAGCCTCCGCCGTACCCTCATCCTAATCCGTACGCGGACACTGACGCGCGTGTCCGCACGTGCCCCGACCCTAGAACGTGTCCGCACCCTCGCCTGTGCCCTCAGCCTTGCCGTTCCCTAACCCTAACCCTAGCCCGGAACGGAAACCCACCGGCAGCCCCACACCTTAGCCTCCGCCGTACCCTCATCCTAATCCGTACGCGGACACTGACCCGCGCGTCCGCACGTGCCCCGACCCGAGCATGTGTCCGCACCCTGGGCTGTGGCCTCAGCCTTGCCGTTCCCTAACCCTAACCCTAGCCCGGAAGGGAAACCCACCGGCAGCCCCACACCTTAGCCTCCGCCGTACCCTCATCCTAATCCGTACGCGGACACTGAGCCGCGCGTCCGCACGTGCCCCGACCCTAGCACGTGTCTGCACCCTCACCTGTGCCGTCAGCATTGCCGTTCCCTAACCCTAATCCTAGCACGGAAGGGAAACCCACCGGGAGCCCCACACCTTAGCCTCCGCCGTACCCTCATCCTAATCCGTACGCGGACACTGACCCGCGCGTCCGCACGTGCCCCGACCCTAGCACGTGTCCGCACCCTCACCTGTGCCCTCAGCCTTGCCGTTCCCTAACCCTAACCCTAGACCGGAACGGAAACCCACCGGCAGCCCCACACCATAGCCTCCGCCGTACCCTCATCCTAATCCGTACGCGGACCCTGACCCGCGCGTCCGCACGTGCCCCGACCCTAGCACGTGTACGCACCCTGACCTGTGCCCTCAGCCTTGCCGTTCCCTAACCCTAACCCTAGCCCGGAAGGGAAACCCACCGGCAGCCCCACACCTTAGCCTCCGCCGTACCCTCATCCTAATCCGTACGCGGACACTGACCCGCGCGTCCGCACGTGCCCCGACCCTAGCACGTGTCCGCACCCTCACCTGTGCCCTCAGCCTTGCCGTTCCCTAACCCTAACCCTAGCCCGGAACGGAAACCCACCGGCAGCCCCACACCTTAGCCTCCGCCGTACCCTCATCCTAATCCGTACGCGGACACTGACCCGCGCGTCCGCACGTGCCCCGACCCTAGCACGTGTCCGCACCCTCACCTGTGCCCTCAGCCTTGCCGTTCCCTAACCCTAACCCTAGCCCGGAACGGAAACCCACCGGCAGCCCCACACCTTAGCCACCGCCGTACCCTCATCCTAATCCGTACGCGGACACTGACACGCGCGTCCGCACGTGCCCCGACCCTAGCACGTGTCCGCACCCTCACCTGTGCCCTCAGCCTTGCCGTTCCCTAACCCTAACCCTAGCCCAGAAGGGAAACCCACCGGCAGCCCCACACCTTAGCCCCCGCCGTACCCTCATCCTAATCCGTACGCGGACACTGACCCGCGCGTCCGCACGTGCCCCGACCCTAGCACGTGTCCGCCCCCTCACCTGTGCCCTCAGCCTTGCCGCTCCCTAACCCTAACCCTAGCCCGGAAGGGAAACCCACAGGCAGCCCCACACCTTAGCCCCCGCCGTACCCTCATCCTAATCCGTACACGGACACTGACCCGCGCGTCCGCACGTGCCCCGACCCTAGCACGTGTCCGCACCCTCACCTGTGCCCTCAGCCTTGCCGTTCCCTAACCCTAACCCTAGCCCGGAACGGAAACCCACCGGCAGCCCCACACCTTAGCCCCCGCCGTACCCTCATCCTAATCCGTACGCGGACACTGACACGCGCGTCCGCACGTGGCCCGACCCTAGCACGTGTCCGCACCCTCACCTGTGCCCTCAGCCTTGCCGTTCCCTAACCCTAACCCTAGCCCGGAACGGAAACCCACCGGCAGCCCCACACCTTAGCCTCCGACGTACCCTCATCCTAATCCGTACGCGGACACTGACCCGCGCGTCCGCACGTGCCCCGACCCTAGCACGTGTCCGCACCCGCGCCTGTGCCCTCAGCCTTGCCGTTCCCTAACCCTAACCCTAGCCCGGAATGGAAACCCACCGGCAGCCCCACACCTTAGCCTCCGCCGTACCCTCATCCTAATCCGTACGCGGACACTGACCCGCGCGTCCGCACGTGCCACGACCCTAGCACGTGTCCGCACCCTCGCCTGTGCCCTCAGCCTTGCCGTTCCCTAACCCTAACCCTAGCCCGGAACGGAAACCCACCGGCAGCCCCACACCTTAGCCTCCGCCGTACCCTCATCCTAATCCGTACGTGGACACTGACCCACGCGTCCGCACGTGCCCCGACCCTAGCACGTGTCCGCACCCTCGCGTGTGCCCTCAGCCTTGCCGTTCCCTAACCCTAACCCTAGCCCGGAACGGAAACCCACCGGCAGCCCCACACCTTAGCCTCCGCCGTACCCTCATCCTAATCCGTACGCGGACACTGACGCGCGTGTCCGCACGTGCCCCGACCCTAGAACGTGTCCGCACCCTCGCCTGTGCCCTCAGCCTTGCCGTTCCCTAACCCTAACCCTAGCCCAGAACGGAAACCCACCGGCAGCCCCACACCTTAGCCTCCGCCGTACCCTCATCCTAATCCGTACGCGGACACTGACCCACGCGTCCGCACGTGCCCCGACCCTAGCATGTGTCCGCACCCTCGCCTGTGGCCTCAGCCTTGCCGTTCCCTAACCCTAACCCTAGCCCGGAAGGGAAACCCACCGGCAGCCCCACACCTTAGCCTCCGCCGTACCCTCATCCTAATCCGTACGCGGACACTGAGCCGCGCGTCCGCACGTGCCCCGACCCTAGCACGTGTCTGCACCCTCACCTGTGCCCTCAGCATTGCCGTTCCCTAACCCTAATCCTAGCACGGAAGGGAAACCCACCGGGAGCCCCACACCTTAGCCTCCGCCGTACCCTCATCCTAATCCGTACGCGGACACTGACCCGCGCGTCCGCACGTGCCCCGACACTAGCACGTGTCCGCACCCTCACCTGTGCCCTCAGCCTTGCCGTTCCCTAACCCTAACCCTAGCCCGGAACGGAAACCCACCGGCAGCCCCACACCTTAGCCTCCGCCGTACCCTCATCTTAATCCGTACGCGGACACTGACCCGCGCGTCCGCACGTTCCCCGACCCTAGCACGTGTCCGCACCCTGACCTGTGCCCTCAGCCTTGCCGTTCCCTAACCCTAACCCTAGCCCGGAAGGGAAACCCACCGGCAGCCCCACACCTTAGCCTCCGCCGTACCCTCATCCTAATCCGTACGCGGACACTGACCAGCGTGTCCGCACGTGCCCCGACCCTAGCACGTGTCCGCACCCTCACCTGTGCCCTCAGCCTTGCCGTTCCCTAACCCTAACCCTAGCCCGGAACGGAAACCCACCGGCAGCCCCACACCTTAGCCTCCGCCGTACCCTCATCCTAATCCGTACGCGGACACTGACCCGCGCGTCCGCACGTGCCCCGACCCTAGCACGTGTCCGCACCCTCACCTGTGCCCTCAGCCTTGCCGTTCCCTAACCCTAACCCTAGCCCGGAATGGAAAACCACCGGCAGCCCCACACCTTAGCCTCCGCCGTACCCTCAATCTAATCCGTACGCGGACACTGACCCGCGCGTCCGCACGTGCCCCGACCCTAGCACGTGTCCGCACCCTCACCTGTGCCCTCAGCCTTGCCGTTCCCTACCCCTAACCCTAGCCCGGAACGGAAACCCACCGGCAGCCCCACACCTTAGCCTCCGCCGTACCCTCATCCTAATCCGTACGCGGACACTGACCCGCGCGTCCGCACGAGCCCCGACCCTAGCACGTGTCCGCACCCTCACCTGTGCCCTCAGCCTTGCCGCTCCCTAACCCTAACCCTAGCCCGGAACGGAAACCCACCGGCAGCCCCACACCTTAGCCTCCGCCGTACCCTCATCCTAATCCGTACGCGGACACGGACCCGCGCGTCCGCACGTGCCCCGACCCTAGCACGTGTCCGCACCCTCGCCTGTGCCCTCAGCCTTGCCGTTCCCTAACCCTAACCCTAGCCCGGAACGGAAACCCACCGGCAGCCCCACACCTTAGCCTCCGCCGTACCCTCTTCCTAATCCGTACGCGCACACTGACCCGCGCGTCCGCACGTGCCCCGACCCTAGCACGTGTCCGCACCCTCACCTGTGCCCTCAGCCTTGCCGTTCCCTAACCCTAACCCTAGCCCGGAACGGAAACCCACCGGCAGCCCCACACCTTAGCCTCCGCCGTACACTCATCCTAATCCGTACGCGGACACTGACCCGCGCGTCCGCACGTGCCCCGACCCTAGCACGTGTCCGCACCCTCACCTGTGCCCTCAGCCTTGCCGTTCCCTAACCCTAACCCTAGCCCGGAACGGAAACCCACCGGCAGCCCCACACCTTAGCCCCCGCCGTACCCTCATCCTAATCCGTACGCGGACACTGACACGCGCGTCCGCACGTGCCCCGACCCTAGCACGTGTCCGCACCCTCACCTGTGCCCTCAGCCTTGCCGTTCCCTAACCCTAACCCTAGCCCAGAAGGGAAACCCACCGGCAGCCCCACACCTTAGCCCCCGCCGTACCCTCATCCTAATCCGTACGCGGACACTGACCCGCGCGTCTGCACGTGCCCCGACCCTAGCACGTGTCCGCCCCCTCACCTGTGCCCTCAGCCTTGCCGCTCCCTAACCCTAACCCTAGCCCGGAACGGAAACCCACCGGCAGCCCCACACCTTAGCCTCCGCCGTACCGTCATCCTAATCCGTACGCGGACACTGACCCGCGCGTCCGCACGTGCCCCGACCCTAGCACGTGTCCGCACCCTCACCTGTGCCCTCAGCCTTGCCGTTCCCTAACCCTAACCCTAGCCCGGAACGGAAACCCACCGGCAGCCCCACACCTTAGCCCCCGCCGTACCCTCATCCTAATCCGTACACGGACACTGACCTGCGCGTCCGCACGTGCCCCGACCCTAGCACGTGTCCGCACCCTCACCTGTGCCCTCAGCCTTGCCGTTCCCTAACCCTAACCCTAGCCCGGAACGGAAACCCACCGGCAGCCCCACACCTTAGCCCCCGCCGTACCCTCATCCTAATCCGTACGCGGACACTGACACGCGCGTCCGCACGTGGCCCGACCCTAGCACGTGTCCGCACCCTCACCTGTGCCCTCAGCCTTGCCGTTCCCTAACCCTAACCCTAGCCCGGAACGGAAACCCACCGGCAGCCCCACACCTTAGCCTCCGCCGTACCCTCATCCTAATCCGTACGCGGACACTGACCCGCGCGTCCGCACGTGCCCCGACCCTAGCACGTGTCCGCACCCGCGCCTGTGCCCTCAGCCTTTCCGTTCCCTAACCCTAACCCTAGCCCGGAACGGAAACCCACCGGCAGCCCCACACCTTAGCCTCCGCCGTACCCTCATCCTAATCCGTACGTGGACACTGACCCACGCGTCCGCACGTGCCCCGACCCTAGCACGTGTCCACACCCTCGCCTGTGCCCTCAGCGTTGCCGTTCCCTAACCCTAACCCTAGCCCGGAACGGAAACCCACCGGCAGCCCCACACCTTAGCCTCCGCCGTACCCTCATCCTAATCCGTACGCGGACACTGACGCGCGTGTCCGCACGTGCCCCGACCCTAGAACGTGTCCACACCCTCGCCTGTGCCCTCAGCCTTGCCGTTCCCTAACCCTAACCCTAGCCCGGAACGGAAACCCACCGGCAGCCCCACACCTTAGCCTCCGCCGTACCCTCATCCTAATCCGTACGCGGACACTGACCCGTGCGTCCGCACGTGCCCCGACCCTAGCATGTGTCCGCACCCTCGCCTGTGGCCTCAGCCTTGCCGTTCCCTAACCCTAACCCTAGCCCGGAAGGGAAACCCACCGGCAGCCCCACACCTTAGCCTCCGCCGTACCCTCATCCTAATCCGTACGCGGACACTGAGCCGCGCGTCCGCACGTGCCCCGACACTAGCACGTGTCTGCACCCTCACCTGTGCCCTCAGCATTGCCGTTCCCTAACCCTAATCCTAGCACGGAAGGGAAACCCACCGGGAGCCCCACACCTTAGCCTCCGCCGTACCCTCATCCTAATCCGTACGCGGACACTGACCCGCGCGTCCGCACGTGCCCCGACCCTAGCACGTGTCCGCACCCTCACCTGTGCCCTCAGCCTTGCCGTTCCCTAACCCTAACCCTAGCCCGGAACGGAAACCCACCGGCAGCCCCACACCTTAGCCCCCGCCGTACCCTCATCCTAATCCGTACGCGGACACTGACACGCGCGTCCGCACGTGCCCCGACCCTAGCACGTGTCCGCACCCTCACCTGTGCCCTCAGCCTTGCCGTTCCCTAACCCTAACCCTAGCCCAGAAGGGAAACCCACCGGCAGCCCCACACCTTAGCCCCCGCCGTACCCTCATCCTAATCCGTACGCGGACACTGACACGCGCGTCCGCACGTGCCCCGACCCTAGCACGTGTCCGCCCCCTCACCTGTGCCCTCAGCCTTGCCGCTCCCTAACCCTAACCCTAGCCCGGAACGGAAACCCACCGGCAGCCCCACACCTTAGCCTCCGCCGTACCCTCATCCTAATCCGTACGCGGACACTGACCCGCGCGTCCGCACGTGCCCCGACCCTAGCACGTGTCCGCACCCTCACCTGTGCCCTCAGCCTTGCCGTTCCCTAACCCTAACCCTAGCCCGGAACGGAAACCCACCGGCAGCCCCACACCTTAGCCCCCGCCGTACCCTCATCCTAATCCATACACGGACACTGACCCGCGCGTCCGCACGTGCCCCGACCCTAGCACGTGTCCGCACCCTCACCTGTGCCCTCAGCCTTGCCGTTCCCTAACCCTAACCCTAGCCCGGAACGGAAACCCACCGGCAGCCCCACACCTTAGCCCCCGCCGTACCCTCATCCTAATCCGTACGCGGACACTGACACGCGCGTCCGCACGTGGCCCGACCCTAGCACGTGTCCGCACCCTCACCTGTGCCCTCAGCCTTGCCGTTCCCTAACCCTAACCCTAGCCCGGAACGGAAACCCACCGGCAGCCCCACACCTTAGCCTCCGCCGTACCCTCATCCTAATCCGTACGCGGACACTGACCCGCGCGTCCGCACGTGCCCCGACCCTAGCACGTGTCCGCACCCGCGCCTGTGCCCTCAGCCTTGCCGTTCCCTAACCCTAACCCTAGCCCGGAACGGAAACCCACCGGCAGCCCGATACCTTAGCCTCCGCCGTACCCTCATCCTAATCCGTACGCGGACACTGACCCGCGCGTCCGCACGAGCCACGACCCTAGCACGTGTCCGCACCCTCGCCTGTGCCCTCAGCCTTGCCGTTCCCTAACCCTAACCCTAGCCCGGAACGGAAACCCACCGGCAGCCCCACACCTTAGCCTCCGCCGTACCCTCATCCTAATCCGTACGTGGACACTGACCCACGCGTCCGCACGTGCCCCGACCCTAGCACGTGTCCACACCCTCGCCTGTGCCCTCAGCCTTGCCGTTCCCTAACCCTAACCCTAGCCCGGAACGGAAACCCACCGGCAGCCCCACACCTTAGCCTCCGCCGTACCCTCATCCTAATCCGTACGCGGACACTGACGCGCGTGTCCGCACGTGCCCCGACCCTAGAACGTGTCCACACCCTCGCCTGTGCCCTCAGCCTTGCCGTTCCCTAACCCTAACCCTAGCCCAGAACGGAAACCCACCGGCAGCCCCACACCTTAGCCTCCGCCGTACCCTCATCCTAATCCGTACGCGGACACTGACCCGTGCGTCCGCACGTGCCCCGACCCTAGCATGTGTCCGCACCCTCGCCTGTGGCCTCAGCCTTGCCGTTCCCTAACCCTAACCCTAGCCCGGAAGGGAAACCCACCGGCAGCCCCACACCTTAGCCTCCGCCGTACCCTCATCCTAATCCGTACGCGGACACTGAGCCGCGCGTCCGCACGTGCCCCGACACTAGCACGTGTCTGCACCCTCACCTGTGCCCTCAGCATTGCCGTTCCCTAACCCTAATCCTAGCACGGAAGGGAAACCCACCGGGAGCCCCACACCTTAGCCTCCGCCGTACCCTCATCCTAATCCGTACGCGGACACTGACCCGCGCGTCCGCACGTGCCCCGACCCTAGCACGTGTCCGCACCCTCACCTGTGCCCTCAGCCTTGCCGTTCCCTAACCCTAACCCTAGCCCGGAACGGAAACCCACCGGCAGCCCCACACCTTAGCCTCCGCCGTACCCTCATCCTAATCTGTACGCGGACACTGACCCGCGCGTCCGCACGTGCCCCGACCCTAGCACGTGTCCGCACCCTGACCTGTGCCCTCAGCCTTGCCGTTCCCTAACCCTAACCCTAGCCCGGAAGGGAAACCCACCGGCAGCCCCACACCTTAGCCTCCGCCGTACCCTCATCCTAATCCGTACGCGGACACTGACCCGCGTGTCCGCACGTGCCCCGACCCTAGCACGTGTCCGCACCCTCACCTGTGCCCTCAGCCTTGCCGTTCCCTAACCCTAACCCTAGCCCGGAACGGAAACCCACCGGCAGCCCCACACCTTAGCCTCCGCCGTACCCTCATCCTAATCCGTACGCGGACACTGACCCGCGCGTCCGCACGTGCCCCGACCCTAGCACATGTCCGCACCCTCACCTGTGGCCTCAGCCTTGCCGTTCCCTAACACTAACCCTAGCCCGGAACGGAAACCCACCGGCAGCACCACACCTTAGCCTCCGCCGTACCCTCATCCTAATCCGTACGTGGACAGTGACCCGCGCGTCCGCACGTGCCCCGACCCTAGCACGTGTCTGCACCCTCACCTGTGCCCTCAGCCTTGCCGTTCCCTAACCCTAACCCTAGCCCGGAACGGAAACCCACCGGCAGCCCCACACCTTAGCCTCCACCGTACCCTCATCCTAATCCGTACGCGGACACTGACCCGCGCGTCCTCACGTGCCCCGACCCTAGCACGTGTCCGCACCCTGACCTGTGCCCTCAGCCTTGCCGTTCCCTAACCCTAACCCTAGCCCGGAACGGAAACCCACCGGAAGCCCCACACCTTAGCCTCCACCGTACCCTCATCCTAATCCGTACGCGGACACTGACCCGCGCGTCCTCACGTGCCCCGACCCTAGCACGTGTCCGCACCCTGACCTGTGCCCTCAGCCTTGCCGTTCCCTAACCCTAACCCTAGCCCGGAACGGAAACCCACCGGCAGCCCCACACCTTAGCCTCCACCGTACCCTCATCCTAATCCGTACGCGGACACTGACCGCGCTTCCGCACGTGCCCCGACCCTAGCACGTGTCCGCACCCTCACCTGTGGCCTCAGCCTTGCCGTTCCCTAACACTAACCCTAGCCCGGAACGGAAACCCACCGGCAGCACCACACCTTAGCCTCCGCCGTACCCTCATCCTAATCCGTACGCGGACACTGACCCGCGCGTCCGCACGTGCCCCGACCCTAGCACGTGTCCGCACCCTCACCTGTGCCCACAGCCTTGCCGTTCCCTAACCCTAACCCTAGCCCGGAACGGAAACCCACCGGCAGCCCCACACCTTAGCCTCCACCGTACCCTCATCCTAATCCGTACGCGGACACTGACCCGCGCGTCCTCACGTGCCCCGACCCTAGCACGTGTCCGCACCCTGACCTGTGCCCTCAGCCTTGCCGTTCCCTAACCCTAACCCTAGCCCGGAAGGGAAACCCACCGGCAGCCCCACACCTTAGCCTCCGCCGTACCCTCATCCTAATCCGTACGCGGACACTGACCCGCGCGTCCGCACGTGCCCCGACCCTAGCACGTGTCCGCACCCTCACCTGTGCCCTCAGCCTTGCCGTTCCCTAACCCTAACCCTAGCCCGGAACGGAAACCCAAAGGCAGCCCCACACCTTAGCCCCCGCCGTACCCTCATCCTAATCCGTACGCGGACACTGACACGCGCGTCCTCACGTGCCCCGACCCTAGCACGTGTCCGCACCCTCACCTGTGCCCTCAGCCTTGCCGTTCCCTAACCCTAACCCTAGCCCAGAAGGGAAACCCACCGGCAGCCCCACACCTTAGCCCCCGCCGTACCCTCATCCTAATCCGTACGCGGACACTGACCCGCGCGTCCGCACGTGCCCCGACCCTAGCACGTGTCCGCCCCCTCACCTGTGCCCTCAGCCTTGCTGTTCCCTAACCCTAACCCTAGCCCGGAACGGAAACCCACCGGCAGCCCCACACCTTAGCCTCCGCCGTACCCTCATCCTAATCCGTACGCGGACACTGACCCGCGCGTCCGCACGTGCCCCGACCCTAGCACGTGTCCGCACCCTCACCTGTGCCCTCAGCCTTGCCGTTCCCTAACCCTAACCCTAGCCCGGAACGGAAACCCACCGGCAGCCCCACACCTTAGCCCCCGCCGTACCCTCATCCTAATCCGTACGCGGACACTGACCCGCGCGTCCGCACGTGCCCCGACCCTAGCACGTGTCCGCACCCTCACCTGTGCCCTCAGCCTTGCCGTTCCCTAACCCTAACCCTAGCCTGGAACGGAAACCCACCGGCAGCCCCACACCTTAGCCCCCGCCGTACCCTCATCCTAATCCGTACGCGGACACTGACACGCGCGTCCGCACGTGGCCCGACCCTAGCACGTGTCCGCACCCTCACCTGTGCCCTCAGACTTGCCGTTCCCTAACCCTAACCCTAGCCCGGAAGGGAAACCCACCGGCAGCCCCACACCTTAGCCTCCGCCGTACCCTCATCCTAATCCGTACGCGGACACTGACCCGCGCGTCCGCACGTGCCCCGACCCTAGCACGTGTCCGCACCCGCGCCTGTGCCCTCAGCCTTGCCATTCCCTAACCCTAACCCTAGCCCGGAACGGAAACCCACCGGCAGCCCCACACCTTAGCCTCTGCCGTACCCTCATCCTAATCCGTACGCGGACACTGACCCGCGCGTCCGCACGTGCCACGACCCTAGCACGTGTCCGCACCCTCGCCTGTGCCCTCAGCCTTGCCGTTCCCTAACCCTAACCCTAGCCCGGAATGGAAACCCACCGGCAGCCCCACACCTTAGCCTCCGCCGTACCCTCATCCTAATCCGTACGTGGACACTGACCCACGCGTCCGCACGTGCCCCGACCCTAGCACGTGTCCGCACCCTCGCCTGTGCCCTCAGCCTTGCCGTTCCCCAACCCTAACCCTAGCCCGGAACGGAAACCCACCGGCAGCCCCACACCTTAGCCTCCGCCGTACCCTCATCCTAATCCGTACGCGGACACTGACGCGCGTGTCCGCACGTGCCCCGACCCTAGAACGTGTCCGCACCCTCGCCTGTGCCCTCAGCCTTGCCGTTCCCTAACCCTAACCCTAGCCCGGAACGGAAACCCACCGGCAGCCCCACACCTTAGCCTCCGCCGTACCCTCATCCTAATCCGTACGCGGACACTGACCCGCGCGTCCGCACGTGCCCCGACCCGAGCATGTGTCCGCACCCTGGGCTGTGGCCTCAGCCTTGCCGTTCCCTAACCCTAACCCTAGCCCGGAAGGGAAACCCACCGGCAGCCCCACACCTTAGCCTCCGCCGTACCCTCATCCTAATCCGTACGCGGACACTGAGCCGCGCGTCCGCACGTGCCCCGACCCTAGCACGTGTCTGCACCCTCACCTGTGCCGTCAGCATTGCCGTTCCCTAACCCTAATCCTAGCACGGAAGGGAAACCCACCGGGAGCCCCACACCTTAGCCTCCGCCGTACCCTCATCCTAATCCGTACGCGGACACTGACCCGCGCGTCCGCACGTGCCCCGACCCTAGCACGTGTCCGCACCCTCACCTGTGCCCTCAGCCTTGCCGTTCCCTAACCCTAACCCTAGCCCGGAACGGAAACTCACCGGCAGCCCCACACCATAGCCTCCGCCGTACCCTCATCCTAATCCGTACGCGGACCCTGACCCGCGCGTCCGCACGTGCCCCGACCCTAGCACGTGTACGCACCCTGACCTGTGCCCTCAGCCTTGCCGTTCCCTAACCCTAACCCTAGCCCGGAAGGGAAACCCACCGGCAGCCCCACAACTTAGCCTCCGCCGTACCCTCATCCTAATCCGTACGCGGACACTGACCCGCGCGTCCGCACGTGCCCCGACCCTAGCACGTGTCCGCACCCTCACCTGTGCCCTCAGCCTTGCCGTTCCCTAACCCTAACCCTAGCCCGGAACGGAAACCCACCGGCAGCCCCACACCTTAGCCTCCGCCGTACCCTCATCCTAATCCGTACGCGGACACTGACCCGCGCGTCCGCACGTGCCCCGACCCTAGCACGTGTCCGCACCCTCACCTGTGCCCTCAGCCTTGCCGTTCCCTAACCCTAACCCTAGCCCGGAACGGAAACCCACCGGCAGCCCCACACCTTAGCCACCGCCGTACCCTCATCCTAATCCGTACGCGGACACTGACACGCGCGTCCGCACGTGCCCCGACCCTAGCACGTGTCCGCACCCTCACCTGTGCCCTCAGCCTTGCCGTTCCCTAACCCTAACCCTAGCCCAGAAGGGAAACCCACCGGCAGCCCCACACCTTAGCCCCCGCCGTACCCTCATCCTAATCCGTACGCGGACACTGACCCGCGCGTCCGCACGTGCCCCGACCCTAGCACGTGTCCGCCCCCTCACCTGTGCCCTCAGCCTTGCCGCTCCCTAACCCTAACCCTAGCCCGGAAGGGAAACCCACAGGCAGCCCCACACCTTAGCCCCCGCCGTACCCTCATCCTAATCCGTACACGGACACTGACCCGCGCGTCCGCACGTGCCCCGACCCTAGCACGTGTCCGCACCCTCACCTGTGCCCTCAGCCTTGCCGTTCCCTAACCCTAACCCTAGCCCGGAACGGAAACCCACCGGCAGCCCCACACCTTAGCCCCCGCCGTACCCTCATCCTAATCCGTACGCGGACACTGACACGCGCGTCCGCACGTGGCCCGACCCTAGCACGTGTCCGCACCCTCACCTGTGCCCTCAGCCTTGCCGTTCCCTAACCCTAACCCTAGCCCGGAACGGAAACCCACCGGCAGCCCCACACCTTAGCCTCCGCCGTACCCTCATCCTAATCCGTACGCGGACACTGACCCGCGCGTCCGCACGTGCCCCGACCCTAGCACGTGTCCGCACCCGCGCCTGTGCCCTCAGCCTTGCCGTTCCCTAACCCTAACCCTAGCCCGGAATGGAAACCCACCGGCAGCCCCACACCTTAGCCTCCGCCGTACCCTCATCCTAATCCGTACGCGGACACTGACCCGCGCGTCCGCACGTGCCACGACCCTAGCACGTGTCCGCACCCTCGCCTGTGCCCTCAGCCTTGCCGTTCCCTAACCCTAACCCTAGCCCGGAACGGAAACCCACCGGCAGCCCCACACCTTAGCCTCCGCCGTACCCTCATCCTAATCCGTACGTGGACACTGACCCACGCGTCCGCACGTGCCCCGACCCTAGCACGTGTCCGCACCCTCGCGTGTGCCCTCAGCCTTGCCGTTCCCTAACCCTAACCCTAGCCCGGAACGGAAACCCACCGGCAGCCCCACACCTTAGCCTCCGCCGTACCCTCATCCTAATCCGTACGCGGACACTGACGCGCGTGTCCGCACGTGCCCCGACCCTAGAACGTGTCCGCACCCTCGCCTGTGCCCTCAGCCTTGCCGTTCCCTAACCCTAACCCTAGCCCGGAACGGAAACCCACCGGCAGCCCCACACCTTAGCCTCCGCCGTACCCTCATCCTAATCCGTACGCGGACACTGACCCACGCGTCCGCACGTGCCCCGACCCTAGCATGTGTCCGCACCCTCGCCTGTGGCCTCAGCCTTGCCGTTCCCTAACCCTAACCCTAGCCCGGAAGGGAAACCCACCGGCAGCCCCACACCTTAGCCTCCGCCGTACCCTCATCCTAATCCGTACGCGGACACTGAGCCGCGCGTCCGCACGTGCCCCGACCCTAGCACGTGTCTGCACCCTCACCTGTGCCCTCAGCATTGCCGTTCCCTAACCCTAATCCTAGCACGGAAGGGAAACCCACCGGGAGCCCCACACCTTAGCCTCCGCCGTACCCTCATCCTAATCCGTACGCGGACACTGACCCGCGCGTCCGCACGTGCCCCGACACTAGCACGTGTCCGCACCCTCACCTGTGCCCTCAGCCTTGCCGTTCCCTAACCCTAACCCTAGCCCGGAACGGAAACCCACCGGCAGCCCCACACCTTAGCCTCCGCCGTACCCTCATCTTAATCCGTACGCGGACACTGACCCGCGCGTCCGCACGTTCCCCGACCCTAGCACGTGTCCGCACCCTGACCTGTGCCCTCAGCCTTGCCGTTCCCTAACCCTAACCCTAGCCCGGAAGGGAAACCCACCGGCAGCCCCACACCTTAGCCTCCGCCGTACCCTCATCCTAATCCGTACGCGGACACTGACCAGCGTGTCCGCCCGTGCCCCGACCCTAGCACGTGTCCGCACCCTCACCTGTGCCCTCAGCCTTGCCGTTCCCTAACCCTAACCCTAGCCCGGAACGGAAACCCACCGGCAGCCCCACACCTTAGCCTCCGCCGTACCCTCATCCTAATCCGTACGCGGACACTGACCCGCGCGTCCGCACGTGCCCCGACCCTAGCACGTGTCCGCACCCTCACCTGTGCCCTCAGCCTTGCCGTTCCCTAACCCTAACCCTAGCCCGGAATGGAAAACCACCGGCAGCCCCACACCTTAGCCTCCGCCGTACCCTCAATCTAATCCGTACGCGGACACTGACCCGCGCGTCCGCACGTGCCCCGACCCTAGCACGTGTCCGCACCCTCACCTGTGCCCTCAGCCTTGCCGTTCCCTACCCCTAACCCTAGCCCGGAACGGAAACCCACCGGCAGCCCCACACCTTAGCCTCCGCCGTACCCTCATCCTAATCCGTACGCGGACACTGACCCGCGCGTCCGCACGAGCCCCGACCCTAGCACGTGTCCGCACCCTCACCTGTGCCCTCAGCCTTGCCGCTCCCTAACCCTAACCCTAGCCCGGAACGGAAACCCACCGGCAGCCCCACACCTTAGCCTCCGCCGTACCCTCATCCTAATCCGTACGCGGACACGGACCCGCGCGTCCGCACGTGCCCCGACCCTAGCACGTGTCCGCACCCTCGCCTGTGCCCTCAGCCTTGCCGTTCCCTAACCCTAACCCTAGCCCGGAACGGAAACCCACCGGCAGCCCCACACCTTAGCCTCCGCCGTACCCTCTTCCTAATCCGTACGCGCACACTGACCCGCGCGTCCGCACGTGCCCCGACCCTAGCACGTGTCCGCACCCTCACCTGTGCCCTCAGCCTTGCCGTTCCCTAACCCTAACCCTAGCCCGGAACGGAAACCCACCGGCAGCCCCACACCTTAGCCTCCGCCGTACCCTCATCCTAATCCGTACGCGGACACTGACCCGCGCGTCCGCACGTGCCCCGACCCTAGCACGTGTCCGCACCCTCACCTGTGCCCTCAGCCTTGCCGTTCCCTAACCCTAACCCTAGCCCGGAACGGAAACCCACCGGCAGCCCCACACCTTAGCCCCCGCCGTACCCTCATCCTAATCCGTACGCGGACACTGACACGCGCGTCCGCACGTGCCCCGACCCTAGCACGTGTCCGCACCCTCACCTGTGCCCTCAGCCTTGCCGTTCCCTAACCCTAACCCTAGCCCAGAAGGGAAACCCACCGGCAGCCCCACACCTTAGCCCCCGCCGTACCCTCATCCTAATCCGTACGCGGACACTGACCCGCGCGTCCGCACGTGCCCCGACCCTAGCACGTGTCCGCCCCCTCACCTGTGCCCTCAGCCTTGCCGCTCCCTAACCCTAACCCTAGCCCGGAACGGAAACCCACCGGCAGCCCCACACCTTAGCCTCCGCCGTACCCTCATCCTAATCCGTACGCGGACACTGACCCGCGCGTCCGCACGTGCCCCGACCCTAGCACGTGTCCGCACCCTCACCTGTGCCCTCAGCCTTGCCGTTCCCTAACCCTAACCCTAGCCCGGAACGGAAACCCACCGGCAGCCCCACACCTTAGCCCCCGCCGTACCCTCATCCTAATCCGTACACGGACACTGACCCGCGCGTCCGCACGTGCCCCGACCCTAGCACGTGTCCGCACCCTCACCTGTGCCCTCAGCCTTGCCGTTCCCTAACCCTAACCCTAGCCCGGAACGGAAACCCACCGGCAGCCCCACACCTTAGCCCCCGCCGTACCCTCATCCTAATCCGTACGCGGACACTGACACGCGCGTCCGCACGTGGCCCGACCCTAGCACGTGTCCGCACCCTCACCTGTGCCCTCAGCCTTGCCGTTCCCTAACCCTAACCCTAGCCCGGAACGGAAACCCACCGGCAGCCCCACACCTTAGCCTCCGCCGTACCCTCATCCTAATCCGTACGCGGACACTGACCCGCGCGTCCGCACGTGCCCCGACCCTAGCACGTGTCCGCACCCGCGCCTGTGCCCTCAGCCTTTCCGTTCCCTAACCCTAACCCTAGCCCGGAACGGAAACCCATCGGCAGCCCGATACCTTAGCCTCCGCCGTACCCTCATCCTAATCCGTACGCGGACACTGACCCGCGCGTCCGCACGTGCCACGTCCCTAGCACGTGTCCGCACCCTCGCCTGTGCCCTCAGCCTTGCCGTTCCCTAACCCTAACCCTAGCCCGGAACGGAAACCCACCGGCAGCCCCACACCTTAGCCTCCGCCGTACCCTCATCCTAATCCGTACGTGGACACTGACCCACGCGTCCGCACGTGCCCCGACCCTAGCACGTGTCCACACCCTCGCCTGTGCCCTCAGCGTTGCCGTTCCCTAACCCTAACCCTAGCCCGGAACGGAAACCCACCGGCAGCCCCACACCTTAGCCTCCGCCGTACCCTCATCCTAATCCGTACGCGGACACTGACGCGCGTGTCCGCACGTGCCCCGACCCTAGAACGTGTCCACACCCTCGCCTGTGCCCTCAGCCTTGCCGTTCCCTAACCCTAACCCTAGCCCGGAACGGAAACCCACCGGCAGCCCCACACCTTAGCCTCCGCCGTACCCTCATCCTAATCCGTACGCGGACACTGACCCGTGCGTCCGCACGTGCCCCGACCCTAGCATGTGTCCGCACCCTCGCCTGTGGCCTCAGCCTTGCCGTTCCCTAACCCTAACCCTAGCCCGGAAGGGAAAACCACCGGCAGCCCCACACCTTAGCCTCCGCCTTACCCTCATCCTAATCCGTACGCGGACACTGAGCCGCGCGTCCGCACGTGCCCCGACACTAGCACGTGTCTGCACCCTCACCTGTGCCCTCAGCATTGCCGTTCCCTAACCCTAATCCTAGCACGGAAGGGAAACCCACCGGGAGCCCCACACCTTAGCCTCCGCCGTACCCTCATCCTAATCCGTACGCGGACACTGACCCGCGCGTCCGCACGTGCCCCGACCCTAGCACGTGTCCGCACCCTCACCTGTGCCCTCAGCCTTGCCGTTCCCTAACCCTAACCCTAGCCCGGAACGGAAACCCACCGGCAGCCCCACACCTTAGCCTCCGCCGTACCCTCATCCTAATCTGTACGCGGACACTGACCCGCGCGTCCGCACGTGCCCCGACCCTAGCACGTGTCCGCACCCTGACCTGTGCCCTCAGCCTTGCCGTTCCCTAACCCTAACCCTAGCCCGGAAGGGAAACCCACCGGCAGCCCCACACCTTAGCCTCCGCCGTACCCTCATCCTAATCCGTACGCGGACACTGACCCGCGTGTCCGCACGTGCCCCGACCCTAGCACGTGTCCGCACCCTCACCTGTGCCCTCAGCCTTGCCGTTCCCTAACCCTAACCCTAGCCCGGAACGGAAACCCACCGGCAGCCCCACACCTTAGCCTCCGCCGTACCCTCATCCTAATCCGTACGCGGACACTGACCCGCGTGTCCGCACGTGCCCCGACCCTAGCACGTGTCCGCACCCTCACCTGTGCCCTCAGCCTTGCCGTTCCCTAACACTAACCCTAGCCCGGAACGGAAACCCACCGGCAGCCCCACACCTTAGCCCCCGCCGTACCCTCATCCTAATCCGTACGCGGACACTGACCCGCGCGTCCGCACGTGCCCCGACCCTAGCACGTGTCCGCCCCCTCACCTATGCCCTCAGCCTTGCCGTTCCCTAACCCTAACCCTAGCCCGGAACGGAAACCCACCGGCAGCCCCACACCTTAGCCTCCGCCGTACCCTCATCCTAATCCATACGCGGACACTGACCCGCGCGTCCGCATGTGCCCCGACCCTAGCACGTGTCCGCACCCTCACCTGTGCCCTCAGCCTTGCCGTTCCCTAACCCTAACCCTAGCCCGGAATGGAAACCCACCGGCAGCCCCACACCTTAGCCTCCGCCGTACCCTCATCCTAATCCGTACGCGGACACTGACCCGCGCGTCCGCACGTGCCCCGACCCTAGCACGTGTCCGCACCCTCACCTGTGCCCTCAGCCTTGCCGTTCCCTAACCCTAACCCTAGCCCGGAACGGAAACCCACCGGCAGCCCCACACCTTAGCCTCCGCCTTACCCTCATCCTAATCCGTACGCGGACACTGACCCGCGCGTCCGCACGTGCCCCGACCCTAGCACGTGTCCGCACCCTCACCTGTGCCCTCAGCCTTGCCGTTCCCTAACCCTAACCCTAGCCCGGAACGGAAACCCACCGGCAGCCCCACACCTTAGCCTCCGCCGTACCCTCATCCTAATCCGTACGCGGACACTGACCCGCGCGTCCGCACGTGCCCCGAACCTAACACGTGTCCGCACCCTCACCTGTGGCCTTAGCCTTGCCGTTCCCTAACCCTAACCCTAGCCCGGAAGGGAAACCCACCGGCAGCCCCACAACTTAGCCTCCGCCGTACCCTCATCCTAATCCATACGCGGACACTGACCCGCGCGTCCGCACGTGCCCCGACCCTAGCACGTATCCGCACCCTCACCTGTGGCCTCAGCCTTGCCGTTCCCTAACACTAACCCTAGCCCGGAACGGAAACCCACCGGCAGCACCACACTTTAGCCTCCGCCGTACCCTCATCCTAATCCGTACGCGGACACTGACCCGCGCGTCCGCACGTGCCCCGACCCTAGCACGTGTCCGCACCCTCACCTGTGCCCTCAGCCTTGCCGTTCCCTAACCCTAACCCTAGCCCGGAACGGAAACCCATCGGCAGCCCCACACCTTAGCCTCCGCCGTACCCTCATCCTAATCCGTACGCGGACACTGACCCGCGCGTCCGCACGTGCCCCGACCCTAGCACGTGTCCGCACCCTCACCTGTGCCCTCAGCCTTGCCGTTCCCTAACCCTAACCCTACCCCGGAACGGAAACCCACCGGAAGCCCCACACCTTAGCCTCCACCGTACCATCATCCTAATCCGTACGCGGACACTGACCCGCGCGTCCGCACGTGCCCCGACCCTAGCACGTGTCCGCACCCTCACCTGTGCCCTCAGCCTTGCCGTTCCCTAACACTAACCCTAGCCCGGAACGGAAACCCACCGGCAGCCCCACACCTTAGCCTCCGCCGTACGCTCATCCTAATCCGTACGCGGACACTGACCCGCGCGTCCGCACGTGCCCCGACCCTAGCACGTGTCCGCACCCTCACCTGTGCCCTCAACCTTGCCGTTCCCTAACCCTAACCCTAGCCCGGAACGGAAACCCACCGGCAGCCCCACACCTTAGCCTCCACCGTACCCTCATCCTAATCCGTACGCGGACACTGACCCGCGCGTCCTCACGTGCCCCGACCCTAGCACGTGTCCGCACCCTGACCTGTGCCCTCAGCCTTGCCGTTCCCTAACCCTAACCCTAGACCAGAACGGAAACCCACCGGCAGCCCCACACCTTAGCCTCCGCCGTACCCTCATCCTAATCCGTACGCGGACACTGACGCGCGCGTCCGCACGTGCCCCGACCCTAGCACGTTTCCGCACCCTGACCTGTGCCCTCAGCCTTGCCGTTCCCTAACCCTAACCCTAGCCCGGAACGGAAACCCACCGGCAGCCCCACACCTTAGCCCCCGCCGTACCCTCATCCTAATCCGTACACGGACACTGACCCGCGCGTCCGCACGTGCCCCGACCCTAGCACGTGTCCGCCCCCTCACCTATGCCCTCAGCCTTGCCGTTCCCTAACCCTAACCCTAGCCCGGAACGGAAACCCACCGGCAGCCCCACACCTTAGCCTCCGCCGTACCCTCATCCTAATCCGTACGCGGACACTGACCCGCGCGTCCGCACGTGCCCCGACCCTAGCACGTGTCCGCACCCTCACCTGTGCCCTCAGCCTTGCCGTTCCCTAACCCTAACCCTAGCCCGGAACGGAAACCCACCGGCAGCCCCACACCTTAGCCTCCGCCGTACCCTCATCCTAATCCGTACGCGGACACTGACCCGCGCGTCCGCACGTGCCCCGACCCTAGCACGTGTCCGCACCCTCACCTGTGCCCTCAGCCTTGCCGTTCCCTAACCCTAACCCTAGCCCGGAACGGAAACCCACCGGCAGCCCCACACCTTAGCCTCCGCCTTACCCTCATCCTAATCCGTACGCGGACACTGACCCGCGCGTCCGCACGTGCCCCGACCCTAGCACGTGTCCGCACCCTCACCTGTGCCCTCAGCCTTGCCGTTCCCTAACCCCGTTCCCTAACCCTAACCCTAGCCCGGAACGGAAACCCACCAGCAGCCCCACACCTTAGCCTCCGCCGTACCCTCATCCTAATCCGTACGCGGACACTGACCCGCGCGTCCGCACGTGCCCCGAACCTAACACGTGTCCGCACCCTCACCTGTGGCCTCAGCCTTGCCGTTCCCTAACCCTAACCCTAGCCCAGAAGGGAAAACCACCGGCAGCCCCACACCTTAGCCTCCGCCGTACCCTCATCCTAATCCGTACGCGGACACTGACCCGTGCGTCCGCACGTGCCCCGACCCTAGCACGTGTCCGCACCCTCACCTGTGGCCTCAGCCTTGCCGTTCCCTAACACTAACCCTAGCCCGGAACGGAAACCCACCGGCAGCACCACACCTTAGCCTCCGCCATACCCTCATCCTAATCCGTACGCGGACACTAACCCGCGCGTCCGCACGTGCCCCGACCCTAGCACGTGTCCGCACCCTCACCTGTGCCCTCAGCCTTGCCGTTCCCTAACCCTAACCCTAGCCCGGAACGGAAACCCACCGGCAGCCCCACACCTTAGCCTCCACCGTACCCTCATCCTAATCCGTACGCGGACACTGACCCGCGCGTCCTCACGTGCCCCGACCCTAGCACGTGTCCGCACCCTGACCTGTGCCCTCAGCCTTGCCGTTCCCTAACCCTAACCCTAGACCGGAACGGAAACCCACCGGCAGCCCCACACCTTAGCCTCCGCCGTACCCTCATCCTAATCCGTACGCGGACACTGACCCGCGCGTCCGCACGTGCCCCGACCCTAGCACGTGTCCGCACCCTCACCTGTGCCCTCAGCCTTGCCGTTCCCTAACCCTAACCCTAACCCGGAACGGAAACCCACCGGCAGCCCCACACCTTAGCCTCCGCCGTACCCTCATCCTAATCCGTACGCGGACACTGACCCGCGCGTCCGCACGTGCCCCGACCCTAGCACGTGTCCGCACCCTGACCTGTGCACTCAGCCTTGCCGTTCCCTAACCCTAACCCTAGCCCGGAACGGAAACCCACCGGCAGCCCCACACCTTAGCCTCCACCGTACCCTCATCCTAATCCGTACGTGGACACTGACCCGCGCGTCCTCACGTGCCCCGACCCTAGCACGTGTCCGCACCCTGACCTGTGCCCTCAGCCTTGCCGTTCCCTGACCCTAACCCTAGACCGGAACGGAAACCCACCGGCAGCCCCACACCTTAGCCTCCGCCGTACCCTCATCCTAATCCGTACGCGGACACTGACCCGCGCGTCCGCACGTGCCCCGACCCTAGCACGTGTCCGCACCCTCACCTGTGCCCTCAGCCTTGCCGTTCCCTAACCCTAACCCTAGCCCGGAACGGAAACCCACCGGCAGCCCCACACCTTAGCCTCCGCCGTACCCTCATCCTAATCCATACGCGGACACGGACCCGCGCGTCCGCACGTGCCCCGACCGTAGCACGTGTCCGCACCCTCACCTGTGCCCTCAGCCTTGCCGTTCCCTAACCCTAACCCTAACCCGGAACGGAAACCCACCGGCAGCCCCACACCTTAGCCTCCGCCGTACCCTCATCCTAATCCGTACGTGGACACTGACCCGCGCGTCCGCACGTGCCCCGACCGTAGCACGTGTCCGCACCCTCACCTGTGCCCTCAGCCTTGCCGTTCCCTAACCCTAACCCTAACCCGGAACGGAAACCCACCGGCAGCCCCACACCTTAGCCTCCGCCGTACCCTCATCCTAATCCGTACGCGGACACTGACCCGCGCGTCCGCACGTGCCCCGACCCTAGCACGTGTCCGCACCCTGACCTGTGCACTCAGCCTTGCCGTTCCCTAACCCTAACCCTAGCCCAGAACGGAAACCCACCGGCAGCCCCACACCTTAGCCTCCACCGTACCCTCATCCTAATCAGTACGCGGACACTGACCCGCGCGTCCTCACGTGCCCCGACCCTAGCACGTGTCCGCACCCTGACCTGTGCCCTCAGCCTTGCCGTTCCCTAACCCTAACCCTAGACCGGAACGGAAACCCACCGGCAGCCCCACACCTTAGCCTCCGCCGTACCCTCATCCTAATCCGTACGCGGACACTGACCCGCGCGTCCGCACGTGCCCCGACCCTAGCACGTGTCCGCACCCTCACCTGTGCCCTCAGCCTTGCCGTTCCCTAACCCTAACCCTAGCCCGGAACGGAAACCCACCGGCAGCCCCACACCTTAGCCTCCGCCGTACCCTCATCCTAATCCGTACGCGAACACTGACCCGCGCGTCCGCACGTGCCCCGACCCTAGCACGTGTCCGCACCCTCACCTGTGCCCTCAGCCTTGCCGTTCCCTAACCCTAACCCTAGCCCGGAACGGAAACCCACCGGCAGCCCCACACCTTAGCCTCCGCCGTACCCTCATCCTAATCCGTACGCGGACACTGACCCGCGCGTCCGCACGTGCCCCGACCCTAGCACGTGTCCGCACCCTCACCTGTGCCATCAGCCTTGCCGTTCCCTAACCCTAACCCTAGCCCGGAACGGAAACCCACCAGCAGCCCCACACCTTAGCCTCCGCCGTACCCTCATCCTAATCCGTATGCGGACGCTGACCCGCGCGTCCGCACGTGCCCCGAACCTAACACGTGTCCGCACCCTCACCTGTGGCCTCAGCCTTGCCGTTCCCTAACCCTAACCCTAGCCCGGAAGGGAAACCCACCGGCAGCCCCACACCTTAGCCTCCGCCGTACCCTCATCCTAATCCGTACGCGGACACTGACCCGTGCGTCCGCACGTGCCCCGACCCTAGCACGTGTCCGCACCCTCACCTGTGCCCTCAGCCTTGCCGTTCCCTAACCCTAACCCTAGCCCGGAACGGAAACCCACCGGCAGCCCCACACCTTAGCCTCTGCCGTACCCTCATCCTAATCCGTACGCGGACACTGACACGCGCGTCCGCACGTGCCCCGACCCTAGCACGTGTCCGCACCCTCACCTGTGCCCTCAGCCTTGCCGTTCCCTAACCCTAACCCTACCCCGCAACGGAAACCCACCGGAAGCCCCACACCTTAGCCTCCGCCGTACCCTCATCCTAATCCGTACGCGGACACTGACCCGCGCGTCCGCACGTGCCCCGACCCTAGCACGTGTCCGCACCCTCACCTGTGCCCTCAGCCTTGCCGTTCCCTAACCCTAACCCTAGCCCGGAACGGAAACCCACCGGCAGCCCCACACCTTAGCCCCCGCCGTACCCTCATCCTAATCCGTACGCGGACACTGACCCACGCGTCCGCACGTGCCCCGACCCTAGCACGTGTCCGCACCCTCACCTGTGCCCTCAGCCTTGCCGTTCCCTAACCCTAACCCTAGCCCGGAACGGAAACCCACCGGCAGCCCCACACCTTAGCCCCCGCCGTACCCTCATCCTAATCCGTACGCGGACACTGACCCGCGCGTCCGCACGTGCCCCGACCCTAGCACGTGTCCGCCCCCTCACCTATGCCCTCAGCCTTGCCGTTCCCTAACCCTAACCCTAGCCCGGAACGGAAACCCACCGGCAGCCCCACACCTTAGCCTCCGCCGTACCCTCATCCTAATCCATACGCGGACACTGACCCGCGCGTCCGCACGTGCCCCGACCCTAGCACGTGTCCGCACCCTCACCTGTGCCCTCAGCCTTGCCGTTCCCTAACCCTAACCCTAGCCCGGAACGGAAACCCACCGGCAGCCCCACACCTTAGCCTCCGCCGTACCCTCATCCTAATCCATACGCGGACACTGACCCGCGCGTCCGCACGTGCCCCGACCCTAGCACGTGTCCGCACCCTCACCTGTGCCCTCAGCCTTGCCGTTCCCTAACCCTAACCCTAGCCCGGAACGGAAACCCACCGGCAGCCCCACACCTTAGCCTCCGCCTTACCCTCATCCTAATCCGTACGCGGACACTGACCCACGCGTCCGCACGTGCCCCAACCCTAGCACGTGTCCGCACCCTCACCTGTGCCCTCAGCCTTGCCGTTCCCTAACCCTAACCCTAGCCCGGAACGGAAACCCACCGGCAGCCCCACACCTTAGCCTCCGCCGTACCCTCATCCTAATCCGTACGCGGACACTGACCCGCGCGTCCGCACGTGCCCCGAACCTAACACGTGTCCGCACCCTCACCTGTGGCCTTAGCCTTGCCGTTCCCTAACCCTAACCCTAGCCCGGAAGGGAAACCCACCGGCAGCCCCACACCTTAGCCTCCGCCGTACCCTCATCCTAATCCGTACGCGGACACTGACCCGCGCGTCCGCACGTGCCCCGACCCTAGCACGTGTCCGCACCCTCACCTGTGGCCTCAGCCTTGCCGTTCCCTAACACTAACCCTAGCCCGGAACGGAAACCCACCGGCAGCACCACACTTTAGCCTCCACCGTACCCTCATCCTAATCCGTACGCGGACACTGACCCGCGCGTCCGCACGTGCCCCGACCCTAGCACGTGTCCGCACCCTCACCTGTGCCCTCAGCCTTGCCGTTCCCTAACCCTAACCCTAGCCCGGAACGGAAACCCATCGGCAGCCCCACACCTTAGCCTCCACCGTACCCTCATCCTAATCCGTACGCGGACACTGACCCGCGCGTCCACACGTGCCCCGACCCTAGCACGTGTCCGCACCCTCACCTGTGCCCTCAGCCTTGCCGTTCCCTAACCCTAACCCTAGCCCGGAACGGAAACCCACCGGCAGCCCCACACCTTAGCCTCCGCCGTACCCTCATCCTAATCCGTACGTGGACACTGACCCGCGCGTCCGCACGTGCCCCGACCGTAGCACGTGTCCGCACCCTCACCTGTGCCCTCAGCCTTGCCGTTCCCTAACCCTAACCCTAACCCGGAACGGAAACCCACCGGCAGCCCCACACCTTAGCCTCCGCCGTACCCTCATCCTAATCCGTACGCGGACACTGACCCGCGCGTCCGCACGTGCCCCGACCCTAGCACGTGTCCGCACCCTGACCTGTGCACTCAGCCTTGCCGTTCCCTAACCCTAACCCTAGCCAAGAACGGAAACCCACCGGCAGCCCCACACCTTAGCCTCCACCGTACCCTCATCCTAATCAGTACGCGGACACTGACCCGCGCGTCCTCACGTGCCCCGACCCTAGCACGTGTCCGCACCCTGACCTGTGCCCTCAGCCTTGCCGTTCCCTAACCCTAACCCTAGACCGGAACGGAAACCCACCGGCAGCCCCACACCTTAGCCTCCGCCGTACCCTCATCCTAATCCGTACGCGGACACTGACCCGCGCATCCGCACGTGCCCCGACCCTAGCACGTGTCCGCACCCTCACCTGTGCCCTCAGCCTTGCCGTTCCCTAACCCTAACCCTAGCCCGGAACGGAAACCCACCGGCAGCCCCACACCTTAGCCTCCGCCGTACCCTCATCCTAATCCGTACGCGAACACTGACCCGCGCGTCCGCACGTGCCCCGACCCTAGCACGTGTCCGCACCCTCACCTGTGCCCTCAGCCTTGCCGTTCCCTAACCCTAACCCTAGCCCGGAACGGAAACCCACCGGCAGCCCCACACCTTAGCCTCCGCCGTACCCTCATCCTAATCCGTACGCGGACACTGACCCGCGCGTCCGCACGTGCCCCGACCCTAGCACGTGTCCGCACCCTCACCTGTGCCATCAGCCTTGCCGTTCCCTAACCCTAACCCTAGCCCGGAACGGAAACCCACCAGCAGCCCCACACCTTAGCCTCCGCCGTACCCTCATCCTAATCCGTATGCGGACGCTGACCCGCGCGTCCGCACGTGCCCCGAACCTAACACGTGTCCGCACCCTCACCTGTGGCCTCAGCCTTGCCGTTCCCTAACCCTAACCCTAGCCCGGAAGGGAAACCCACCGGCAGCCCCACACCTTAGCCTCCGCCGTACCCTCATCCTAATCCGTACGCGGACACTGACCCGTGCGTCCGCACGTGCCCCGACCCTAGCACGTGTCCGCACCCTCACCTGTGCCCTCAGCCTTGCCGTTCCCTAACCCTAACCCTAGCCCGGAACGGAAACCCACCGGCAGCCCCACACCTTAGCCTCTGCCGTACCCTCATCCTAATCCGTACGCGGACACTGACACGCGCGTCCGCACGTGCCCCGACCCTAGCACGTGTCCGCACCCTCACCTGTGCCCTCAGCCTTGCCGTTCCCTAACCCTAACCCTACCCCGCAACGGAAACCCACCGGAAGCCCCACACCTTAGCCTCCGCCGTACCCTCATCCTAATCCGTACGCGGACACTGACCCGCGCGTCCGCACGTGCCCCGACCCTAGCACGTGTCCGCACCCTCACCTGTGCCCTCAGCCTTGCCGTTCCCTAACCCTAACCCTAGCCCGGAACGGAAACCCACCGGCAGCCCCACACCTTAGCCCCCGCCGTACCCTCATCCTAATCCGTACGCGGACACTGACCCACGCGTCCGCACGTGCCCCGACCCTAGCACGTGTCCGCACCCTCACCTGTGCCCTCAGCCTTGCTGTTCCCTAACCCTAACCCTAGCCCGGAACGGAAACCCACCGGCAGCCCCACACCTTAGCCCCCGCCGTACCCTCATCCTAATCCGTACGCGGACACTGACCCGCGCGTCCGCACGTGCCCCGACCCTAGCACGTGTCCGCCCCCTCACCTATGCCCTCAGCCTTGCCGTTCCCTAACCCTAACCCTAGCCCGGAACGGAAACCCACCGGCAGCCCCACACCTTAGCCTCCGCCGTACCCTCATCCTAATCCATACGCGGACACTGACCCGCGCGTCCGCACGTGCCCCGACCCTAGCACGTGTCCGCACCCTCACCTGTGCCCTCAGCCTTGCCGTTCCCTAACCCTAACCCTAGCCCGGAATGGAAACCCACCGGCAGCCCCACACCTTAGCCTCCGCCGTACCCTCATCCTAATCCATACGCGGACACTGACCCGCGCGTCCGCACGTGCCCCGACCCTAGCACGTGTCCGCACCCTCACCTGTGCCCTCAGCCTTGCCGTTCCCTAACCCTAACCCTAGCCCGGAACGGAAACCCACCGGCAGCCCCACACCTTAGCCTCCGCCTTACCCTCATCCTAATCCGTACGCGGACACTGACCCGCGCGTCCGCACGTGCCCCGACCCTAGCACGTGTCCGCACCCTCACCTGTGCCCTCAGCCTTGCCGTTCCCTAACCCTAACCCTAGCCCGGAACGGAAACCCACCGGCAGCCCCACACCTTAGCCTCCGCCGTACCCTCATCCTAATCCGTACGCGGACACTGACCCGCGCGTCCGCACGTGCCCCGAACCTAACACGTGTCCGCACCCTCACCTGTGGCCTTAGCCTTGCCGTTCCCTAACCCTAACCCTAGCCCGGAAGGGAAACCCACCGGCAGCCCCACACCTTAGCCTCCGCCGTACCCTCATCCTAATCCGTACGCGGACACTGACCCGCGCGTCCGCACGTGCCCCGACCCTAGCACGTGTCCGCACCCTCACCTGTGGCCTCAGCCTTGCCGTTCCCTAACACTAACCCTAGCCCGGAACGGAAACCCACCGGCAGCACCACACTTTAGCCTCCACCGTACCCTCATCCTAATCCGTACGCGGACACTGACCCGCGCGTCCGCACGTGCCCCGACCCTAGCACGTGTCCGCACCCTCACCTGTGCCCTCAGCCTTGCCGTTCCCTAACCCTAACCCTAGCCCGGAACGGAAACCCATCGGCAGCCCCACACCTTAGCCTCCGCCGTACCCTCATCCTAATCCGTACGCGGACACTGACCCGCGCGTCCGCACGTGCCCCGACCCTAGCACGTGTCCGCACCCTCACCTGTGCCCTCAGCCTTGCCGTTCCCTAACCCTAACCCTACCCCGGAACGGAAACCCACCGGAAGCCCCACACCTTAGCCTCCACCGTACCCTCATCCTAATCCGTACGCGGACACTGACCCGCGCGTCCACACGTGCCCCGACCCTAGCACGTGTCCGCACCCTCACCTGTGCCCTCAGCCTTGCCGTTCCCTAACACTAACCCTAGCCCGGAATGGAAACCCACCGGCAGCCCCACACCTTAGCCTCCGCCGTACGCTCATCCTAATCCGTACGCGGACACTGACCCGCGCGTCCGCACGTGCCCCGACCCTAGCACGTGTCCGCACCCTCACCTGTGCCCTCAGCCTTGCCGTTCCCTAACCCAAACCCTAGCCCGGAACGGAAACCCACCGGCAGCCCCACACCTTAGCCTCCACCGTACCCTCATCCTAATCCGTACGCGGACACTGACCCGCGCGTCCTCACGTGCCCCGACCCTAGCACGTGTCCGCACCCTGACCTGTGCCCTCAGCCTTGCCGTTCCCTAACCCTAACCCTAGACCAGAACGGAAACCCACCGGCAGCCCCACACCTTAGCCTCCGCCGTACCCTCATCCTAATCCGTACGCGGACACTGACCCACGCGTCCGCACGTGCCCCGACCCTAGCACGTGTCCGCACCCTGACCTGTGCCCTCAGCCTTGCCGTTCCCTAACCCTAACCCTAGCCCGGAACGGAAACCCACCGGCAGCCCCACACCTTAGCCCCCGCCGTACCCTCATCCTAATCCGTACACGGACACTGACCCGCGCGTCCGCACGTGCCCCGACCCTAGCACGTGTCCGCCCCCTCACCTATGCCCTCAGCCTTGCCGTTCCCTAACCCTAACCCTAGCCCGGAACGGAAACCCACCGGCAGCCCCACACCTTAGCCTCCGCCGTACCCTCATCCTAATCCGTACGCGGACACTGACCCGCGCGTCCGCACGTGCCCCGACCCTAGCACGTGTCCGCACCCTCACCTGTGCCCTCAGCCTTGCCGTTCCCTAACCCTAACCCTAACCCTAACCCTAACCCTAACCCTAACCCTAACCCTAACCCTAACCCTAACCCTAACCCTAACCCTAACCCTAACCTATGCCCTCAGCCTTGCCGTTCCCTAACCCTAACCCTAGCCCGGAACGGAAACCCACCGGCAGCCCCACACCTTAGCCTCCGCCGTACCCTCATCCTAATCCATACGCGGACACTGACCCGCGCGTCCGCACGTGCCCCGACCCTAGCACGTGTCCGCACCCTCACCTGTGCCCTCAGCCTTGCCGTTCCCTAACACTAACCCTAGCCCGGAATGGAAACCCACCGGCAGCCCCACACCTTAGCCTCCGCCGTACCCTCATCCTAATCCGTACGCGGACACTGACCCGCGCGTCCGCACGTGCCCCGACCCTAGCACGTTGTCGCACCCTCACCTGTGCCCTCAGCCTTGCCGTTCCCTAACCCTAACCCTAGCCCGGAACGGAAACCCACCGGCAGCCCCACACCTTAGCCTCCGCCTTACCCTCATCCTAATCCGTACGCGGACACTGACCCGCGCGTCCGCACGTGCCCCGACCCTAGCACGTGTCCGCACCCTCACCTGTGCCCTCAGCCTTGCCGTTCCCTAACCCTAACCCTAGCCCGGAACGGAAACCCACCGGCAGCCCCACACCTTAGCCTCCGCCGTACCCTCATCCTAATCCGTACGCGGACACTGACCCGCGCGTCCGCACGTGCCCCGAACCTAACACGTGTCCGCACCCTCACCTGTGGCCTTAGCCTTGCCGTTCCCTAACCCTAACCCTAGCCCGGAAGGGAAACCCACCGGCAGCCCCACACCTTAGCCTCCGCCGTACCCTCATCCTAATCCGTACGCGGACACTGACCCGCGCGTCCGCACGTGCCCCGACCCTAGCACGTGTCCGCACCCTCACCTGTGGCCTCAGCCTTGCCGTTCCCTAACACTAACCCTAGCCCGGAACGGAAACCCACCGGCAGCACCACACTTTAGCCTCCACCGTACCCTCATCCTAATCCGTACGCGGACACTGACCCGCGCGTCCGCACGTGCCCCGACCCTAGCACGTGTCCGCACCCTCACCTGTGCCCTCAGCCTTGCCGTTCCCTAACCCTAACCCTAGCCCGGAACGGAAACCCATCGGCAGTCCCACACCTTAGCCTCCGCCGTACCCTCATCCTAATCCGTACGCGGACACTGACCCGCGCGTCCGCACGTGCCCCGACCCTAGCACGTGTCCGCACCCTCACCTGTGCCCTCAGCCTTGCCGTTCCCTAACCCTAACCCTACCCCGGAACGGAAACCCACCGGAAGCCCCACACCTTAGCCTCCACCGTACCCTCATCCTAATCCGTACGCGGACACTGACCCGCGCGTCCACACGTGCCCCGACCCTAGCACGTGTCCGCACCCTCACCTGTGCCCTCAGCCTTGCCGTTCCCTAACACTAACCCTAGCCCGGAACGGAAACCCGCCGGCAGCCCTACACCTTAGCCTCCGCCGTACGCTCATCCTAATCCGTACGCGGACACTGACCCGCGCGTCCGCACGTGCCCCGACCCTAGCACGTGTCCGCACCCTGACCTGTGCCCTCAGCCTTGCCGTTCCCTAACCCTAACCCTAGCCCGGAACGGAAACCCACCGGCAGCCCCACACCTTAGCCTCCACCGTACCCTCATCCTAATCCGTACGCGGACACTGACCCGCGCGTCCTCACGTGCCCCGAACCTAGCACGTGTCCGCACCCTGACCTGTGCCCTCAGCCTTGCCGTTCCCTAACCCTAACCCTAGACCAGAACGGAAACCCACCGGCAGCCCCACACCTTAGCCTCCGCCGTACCCTCATCCTAATCCGTACGCGGACACTGACCCGCGCGTCCGCACGTGCCCCGACCCTAGCACGTGTCCGCACCCTGACCTGTGCCCTCAGCCTTGCCGTTCCCTAACCCTAACCCTAGCCCGGAACGGAAACCCACCGGCAGCCCCACACCTTAGCCCCCGCCGTACCCTCATCCTAATCCGTACACGGACACTGACCCGCGCGTCCGCACGTGCCCCGACCCTAGCACGTGTCCGCCCCCTCACCTATGCCCTCAGCCTTGCCGTTCCCTAACCCTAACCCTAGCCCGGAACGGAAACCCACCGGCAGCCCCACACCTTAGCCTCCGCCGTACCCTCATCCTAATCCGTACGCGGACACTGACCCGCGCGTCCGCACGTGCCCCGACCCTAGCACGTGTCCGCACCCTCACCTGTGCCCTCAGCCTTGCCGTTCCCTAACCCTAACCCTAACCCTAACCCTAACCCTAACCCTAACCCTAACCCTAACCCTAACCCTAACCCTAACCCTAACCCTAACCCTAACCCTAACCCTAACCCTAACCTATGCCCTCAGCCTTGCCGTTCCCTAACCCTAACCCTAGCCCGGAACGGAAACCCACCGGCAGCCCCACACCTTAGCCTCCGCCGTACCCTCATCCTAATCCATACGCGGACACTGACCCGCGCGTCCGCACGTGCCCCGACCCTAGCACGTGTCCGCACCCTCACCTGTGCCCTCAGCCTTGCCATTCCCTAACCCTAACCCTAGCCCGGAATGGAAACCCACCGGCAGCCCCACACCTTAGCCTCCGCCGTACCCTCATCCTAATCCGTACGCGGACACTGACCCGCGCGTCCGCACGTGCCCCGACCCTAGCACGTGTCCGCACCCTCACCTGTGCCCTCAGCCTTGCCGTTCCCTAACCCTAACCCTAGCCCGGAACGGAAACCCACCGGCAGCCCCACACCTTAGCCTCCGCCGTACCCTCATCCTAATCCGTACGCGGACACTGACCCGCGCGTCCGCACGTGCCCCGAACCTAACACGTGTCCGCACCCTCACCTGTGGCCTTAGCCTTGCCGTTCCCTAACCCTAACCCTAGCCCGGAAGGGAAACCCACCGGCAGCCCCACACCTTAGCCTCCGCCGTACCCTCATCCTAATCCGTACGCGGACACTGACCCGCGCTTCCGCACGTGCCCCGACCCTAGCACGTGTCCGCACCCTCACCTGTGGCCTCAGCCTTACCGTTCCCTAACACTAACCCTAGCCCGGAACGGAAACCCACCGGCAGCACCACACTTTAGCCTCCGCCGTACCCTCATCCTAATCCGTACGCGGACACTGACCCGCGCGTCCGCACGTGCCCCGACCCTAGCACGTGTCCGCACCCTCACCTGTGCCCTCAGCCTTGCCGTTCCCTAACCCTAACCCTAGCCCGGAACGGAAACCCATCGGCAGCCCCACACCTTAGCCTCCGCCGTACCCTCATCCTAATCCGTACGCGGACACTGACCCGCGCGTCCGCACGTGCCCCGACCCTAGCACGTGTCCGCACCCTCACCTGTGCCCTCAGCCTTGCCGTTCCCTAACCCTAACCCTACCCCGGAACGGAAACCCACCGGAAGCCCCACACCTTAGCCTCCACCGTACCATCATCCTAATCCGTACGCGGACACTGACCCGCGCGTCCGCACGTGCCCCGACCCTAGCACGTGTCCGCACCCTCACCTGTGCCCTCAGCCTTGCCGTTCCCTAACACTAACCCTAGCCCGGAACGGAAACCCACCGGCAGCCCCACACCTTAGCCTCCGCCGTACGCTCATCCTAATCCGTACGCGGACACTGACCCGCGCGTCCGCACGTGCCCCGACCCTAGCACGTGTCCGCACCCTCACCTGTGCCCTCAGCCTTGCCGTTCCCTAACCCTAACCCTAGCCCGGAACGGAAACCCACCGGCAGCCCCACACCTTAGCCTCCACCGTACCCTCATCCTAATCCGTACGCGGACACTGACCCGCGCGTCCTCACGTGCCCCGACCCTAGCACGTGTCCGCACCCTGACCTGTGCCCTCAGCCTTGCCGTTCCCTAACCCTAACCCTAGACCAGAACGGAAACCCACCGGCAGCCCCACACCTTAGCCTCCGCCGTACCCTCATCCTAATCCGTACGCGGACACTGACCCGCGCGTCCGCACGTGCCCCGACCCTAGCACGTGTCCGCACCCTGACCTGTGCCCTCAGCCTTGCCGTTCCCTAACCCTAACCCTAGCCCGGAACGGAAACCCACCGGCAGCCCCACACCTTAGCCCCCGCCGTACCCTCATCCTAATCCGTACACGGACACTGACCCGCGCGTCCGCACGTGCCCCGACCCTAGCACGTGTCCGCCCCCTCACCTATGCCCTCAGCCTTGCCGTTCCCTAACCCTAACCCTAGCCCGGAACGGAAACCCACCGGCAGCCCCACACCTTAGCCTCCGCCGTACCCTCATCCTAATCCGTACGCGGACACTGACCCGCGCGTCCGCACGTGCCCCGACCCTAGCACGTGTCCGCACCCTCACCTGTGCCCTCAGCCTTGCCGTTCCCTAACCCTAACCCTAGCCCGGAACGGAAACCCACCGGCAGCCCCACACCTTAGCCTCCGCCGTACCCTCATCCTAATCCGTACGCGGACACTGACCCGCGCCTCCGCACGTGCCCCGACCCTAGCACGTGTCCGCACCCTCACCTGTGCCCTCAGCCTTGCCGTTCCCTAACCCTAACCCTAGCCCGGAACGGAAACCCACCGGCAGCCCCACACCTTAGCCTCCGCCTTACCCTCATCCTAATCCGTACGAGGACACTGACCCGCGCGTCCGCACGTGCCCCGACCCTAGCACGTGTCCGCACCCTCACCTGTGCCCTCAGCCTTGCCGTTCCCTAACCCTAACCCTAGCCCGGAATGGAAACCCACCAGCAGCCCCACACCTTAGCCTCCGCCGTACCCTCATCCTAATCTGTACGCGGACACTGACCCGCGCGTCCGCACGTGCCCCGAACCTAACACGTGTCCGCACCCTCACCTGTGGCCTCAGCCTTGCCGTTCCCTAACCCTAACCCTAGCCCAGAAGGGAAAACCACCGGCAGCCCCACACCTTAGCCTCCGCCGTACCCTCATCCTAATCCGTACGCGGACACTGACCCGTGCGTCCGCACGTGCCCCGACCCTAGCACGTGTCCGCACCCTCACCTGTGGCCTCAGCCTTGCCGTTCCCTAACACTAACCCTAGCCCGGAACGGAAACCCACCGGCAGCACCACACCTTAGCCTCCGCCATACCCTCATCCTAATCCGTACGCGGACACTAACCCGCGCGTCCGCACGTGCCCCGACCCTAGCACGTGTCCGCACCCTCACCTGTGCCCTCAGCCTTGCCGTTCCCTAACCCTAACCCTAGCCCGGAACGGAAACCCACCGGCAGCCCCACACCTTAGCCTCCACCGTACCCTCATCCTAATCCGTACGCGGACACTGACCCGCGCGTCCTCACGTGCCCCGACCCTAGCACGTGTCCGCACCCTGACCTGTGCCCTCAGCCTTGCCGTTCCCTAACCCTAACCCTAGACCGGAACGGAAACCCACCGGCAGCCCCACACCTTAGCCTCCGCCGTACCCTCATCCTAATCCGTACGCGGACACTGACCCGCGCGTCCGCACGTGCCCCGACCCTAGCACGTGTCCGCACCCTCACCTGTGCCCTCAGCCTTGCCGTTCCCTAACCCTAACCCTAACCCGGAACGGAAACCCACCGGCAGCCCCACACCTTAGCCTCCGCCGTACCCTCATCCTAATCCGTACGCGGACACTGACCCGCGCGTCCGCACGTGCCCCGACCCTAGCACGTGTCCGCACCCTGACCTGTGCACTCAGCCTTGCCGTTCCCTAACCCTATCCCTAGCCCGGAACGGAAACCCACCGGCAGCCCCACACCTTAGCCTCCACCGTACCCTCATACTAATCCGTACGTGGACACTGACCCGCGCGTCCTCACGTGCCCCGACCCTAGCACGTGTCCGCACCCTGACCTGTGCCCTCAGCCTTGCCGTTCCCTGACCCTAACCCTAGACCGGAACGGAAACCCACCGGCAGCCCCACACCTTAGCCTCCGCCGTAACCTCATCCTAATCCGTACGCGGACACTGACCCGCGCGTCCGCAGGTGCCCCGACCCTAGCACGTGTCCGCACCCTCACCTGTGCCCTCAGCCTTGCCGTTCCCTAACCCTAACCCTAGCCCGGAACGGAAACCCACCGGCAGCCCCACACCTTAGCCTCCGCCGTACCCTCATCCTAATCCATACGCGGACACGGACCCGCGCGTCCGCACGTGCCCCGACCGTAGCACGTGTCCGCACCCTCACCTGTGCCCTCAGCCTTGCCGTTCCCTAACCCTAACCCTAACCCGGAACGGAAACCCACCGGCAGCCCCACACCTTAGCCTCCGCCGTACCCTCATCCTAATCCGTACGTGGACACTGACCCGCGCGTCCGCACGTGCCCCGACCGTAGCATGTGTCCGCACCCTCACCTGTGCCCTCAGCCTTGCCGTTCCCTAACCCTAACCCTAACCCGGAACGGAAACCCACCGGCAGCCCCACACCTTAGCCTCCGCCGTACCCTCATCCTAATCCGTACGCGGACACTGACCCGCGCGTCCGCACGTGCCCCGACCCTAGCACGTGTCCGCACCCTGACCTGTGCACTCAGCCTTGCCGTTCCCTAACCCTAACCCTAGCCCAGAACGGAAACCCACCGGCAGCCCCACACCTTAGCCTCCACCGTACCCTCATCCTAATCAGTACGCGGACACTGACCCGCGCGTCCTCACGTGCCCCGACCCTAGCACGTGTCCGCACCCTGACCTGTGCCCTCAGCCTTGCCGTTCCCTAACCCTAACCCTAGACCGGAACGGAAACCCACCGGCAGCCCCACACCTTAGCCTCCGCCGTACCCTCATCCTAATCCGTACGCGGACACTGACCCGCGCGTCCGCACGTGCCCCGACCCTAGCACGTGTCCGCACCCTCACCTGTGCCCTCAGCCTTGCCGTTCCCTAACCCTAACCCTAGCCCGGAACGGAAACCCACCGGCAGCCCCACACCTTAGCCTCCGCCGTACCCTCATCCTAATCCGTACGCGAACACTGACCCGCGCGTCCGCACGTGCCCCGACCCTAGCACGTGTCCGCACCCTCACCTGTGCCCTCAGCCTTGCCGTTCCCTAACCCTAACCCTAGCCCGGAACGGAAACCCACCGGCAGCCCCACACCTTAGCCTCCGCCGTACCCTCATCCTAATCCGTACGCGGACACTGACCCGCGCGTCCGCACGTGCCCCGACCCTAGCACGTGTCCGCACCCTCACCTGTGCCATCAGCCTTGCCGTTCCCTAACCCTAACCCTAGCCCGGAACGGAAACCCACCAGCAGCCCCACACCTTAGCCTCCGCCGTACCCTCATCCTAATCCGTATGCGGACGCTGACCCGCGCGTCCGCACGTGCCCCGAACCTAACACGTGTCCGCACCCTCACCTGTGGCCTCAGCCTTGCCGTTCCCTAACCCTAACCCTAGCCCGGAAGGGAAACCCACCGGCAGCCCCACACCTTAGCCTCCGCCGTACCCTCATCCTAATCCGTACGCGGACACTGACCCGCGCGTCCGCACGTGCCCCGACCCTAGCACGTGTCCGCACCCTCACCTGTGCCCTCAGGCTTGCCGTTCCCTAACCCTAACCCTAGCCCGGAACGGAAACCCACCGGCAGCCCCACACCTTAGCCTCCGCCGTACCCTCATCCTAATCCGTACGCGGACACTGACCCGCGCGTCCGCACGTGCCCCGACCCTAGCACGTGTCCGCACCCTCACCTGTGCCCTCAGCCTTGCCGTTCCCTAACCCTAACCCTAGCCCGGAACGGAAACCCACCGGAAGCCCCACACCTTAGCCTCCGCCGTACCCTCATCCTAATCCGTACGCGGACACTGAACCGCGCGTCCGCACGTGCCCCGACCCTAGCACGTGTCCGCACCCTCACCTGTGCCCTCAGCCTTGCCGTTCCCTAACCCTAACCCTAGCCCGGAACGGAAACCCACCGGCAGCCCCACACCTTAGCCCCCGCCGTACCCTCATCCTAATCCGTACGCGGACACTGACCCGCGCGTCCGCACGTGCCCCAACCCTAGCACGTGTCCGCACCCTCACCTGTGCCCTCAGCCTTGCCGTTCCCTAACCCTAACCCTAGCCCGGAACGGAAACCCACCGGCAGCCCCACACCTTAGCCCCCGCCGTACCCTCATCCTAATCCGTACGCGGACACTGACACGCGCGTCCGCACGTGCCCTGACCCTAGCACGTGTCCGCCCCCTCACCTATGCCCTCAGCCTTCCCGTGCCCTAACCCTAACCCTAGCCCGGAACGGAAACCCACCGGCAGCCCCACACCTTAGCCTCCGCCGTACCCTCATCCTAATCCGTACGCGGACACTGACACGCGCGTCCGCACGTGCCCCGACCCTAGCACGTGTCCGCACCCTCACCTGTGCCCTCAGCCTTGCTGTTGCCTAACCCTAACCCTAGCCCGGAACGGAAACCCACCGGCAGCACCACAGCTTAGCCTCCGCCGTACCCTCATCCTAATCCGTACGCGGACACTGACCCGCGCATCCGCACGTGCCCCGACCCTAGCACGTGTCCGCACCCTCACCTGTGCCCTCAGCCTTGCCGTTCCCTAACCCTAACCCTAGCCCGGAACGGAAACCCACCGGCAGCACCACACCTTAGCCTCCGCCGTACCCTCATCCTAATCCGTACGCGGACACTGACCCGCGGGTCCGCACGAGCCCCGACCCTAGCACGTGTCCGCGCCCTCACCTGTGCCCTCAGCCTTGCCGTTCCCTAACCCTAACCCTAGCCCGGAACGGAAACCCACCGGCAGCCCCACACCTTAGCCTCCGCCGTACCCTCATCCTAATCCGTACGCGGACACTGACCCGCGCGTCCGCACGTGCTCCGACCCTAGCACGTGTCCGCACCCTCACCTGTGCCCTCAGCCTTGCCGTTCCCTAACCCTAATCCTAGCCCGGAACGGAAACCCACCGGCAGCCCCACACCTTAGCCTCCGCCGCACGCTCATCCTAATCCATACGCGGACACTGACCCGCGCGTCTGCACGTGCCCCGACCCTAGCACGTGTTCGCACCCGCACCTGTGCCCTCAGCCTTGCCGTTCCCTAACCCTAACCCTAGCCCGGAACGGAAACCCACCGGCAGCCCCACACCTTAGCCTCCGCCGTACCCTCATCCTAATCCGTACGCGGACACTGACCCGCGCGTCCGCACGTGCCCCGACCCTAGCACGTGTCCGCACCCTCAACTGTGCCCTCAGCCTTGCCGTTCCCTAACACTAACCCTAGCCCGGAACGGAAACCCACCGGCAGCACCACACTTTAGCCTCCACCGTACCCTCATCCTAATCCGTACGCGGACACTGACCCGCGCGTCCGCACGTGCCCCGACCCTAGCACGTGTCCGCACCCTCACCTGTGCCCTCAGCCTTGCCGTTCCCTAACCCTAACCCTAGCCCGGAACGGAAACCCATCGGCAGCCCCACACCTTAGCCTCCGCCGTACCCTCATCCTAATCCGTACGCGGACACTGACCCGCGCGTCCGCACGTGCCCCGACCCTAGCACGTGTCCGCACCCTCACCTGTGCCCTCAGCCTTGCCGTTCCCTAACCCTAACCCTACCCCGGAACGGAAACCCACCGGAAGCCCCACACCTTAGCCTCCACCGTACCCTCATCCTAATCCGTACGCGGACACTGACCCGCGCGTCCACACGTGCCCCGACCCTAGCACGTGTCCGCACCCTCACCTGTGCCCTCAGCCTTGCCGTTCCCTAACACTAACCCTAGCCCGGAACGGAAACCCACCGGCAGCCCCACACCTTAGCCTCCGCCGTACGCTCATCCTAATCCGTACGCGGACACTGACCCGCGCGTCCGCACGTGCCCCGACCCTAGCACGTGTCCGCACCCTCACCTGTGCCCTCAGCCTTGCCGTTCCCTAACCCAAACCCTAGCCCGGAACGGAAACCCACCAGCAGCCCCACACCTTAGCCTCCACCGTACCCTCATCCTAATCCGTACGCGGACACTGACCCGCGCGTCCTCACGTGCCCCGACCCTAGCACGTGTCCGCACCCTGACCTGTGCCCTCAGCCTTGCCGTTCCCTAACCCTAACCCTAGACCAGAACGGAAACCCACCGGCAGCCCCACACCTTAGCCTCCGCCGTACCCTCATCCTAATCCGTACGCGGACACTGACCCGCGCGTCCGCACGTGCCCCGACCCTAGCACGTGTCCGCACCCTGACCTGTGCCCTCAGCCTTGCCGTTCCCTAACCCTAACCCTAGCCCGGAACGGAAACCCACCGGCAGCCCCACACCTTAGCCCCCGCCGTACCCTCATCCTAATCCGTACACGGACACTGACCCGCGCGTCCGCACGTGCCCCGACCCTAGCACGTGTCCGCCCCCTCACCTATGCCCTCAGCCTTGCCGTTCCCTAACCCTAACCCTAGCCCGGAACGGAAACCCACCGGCAGCCCCACACCTTAGCCTCCGCCGTACCCTCATCCTACTCCGTACGCGGACACTGACCCGCGCGTCCGCACGTGCCCCGACCCTAGCACGTGTCCGCACCCTCACCTGTGCCCTCAGCCTTGCCGTTCCCTAACCCTAACCCTAACCCTAACCCTAACCCTAACCCTAACCCTAACCCTAACCCTAACCCTAACCCTAACCCTAACCCTAACCCTAACCCTAACCCTAACCCTAACCTATGCCCTCAGCCTTGCCGTTCCCTAACCCTAACCCTAGCCCGGAACGGAAACCCACCGGCAGCCCCACACCTTAGCCTCCGCCGTACCCTCATCCTAATCCATACGCGGACACTGACCCGCGCGTCCGCACGTGCCCCGACCCTAGCACGTGTCCGCACCCTCACCTGTGCCCTCAGCCTTGCCGTTCACTAACACTAACCCTAGCCCGGAATGGAAACCCACCGGCAGCCCCACACCTTAGCCTCCGCCGTACCCTCATCCTAATCCGTACGCGGACACTGACCCGCGCGTCCGCACGTGCCCCGACCCTAGCACGTGTCCGCACCCTCACCTGTGCCCTCAGCCTTGCCGTTCCCTAACCCTAACCCTAGCCCGGAACGGAAACCCACCGGCAGCCCCACACCTTAGCCTCCGCCTTACCCTCATCCTAATCCGTACGCGGACACTGACCCGCGCGTCCGCACGTGCCCCGACCCTAGCACGTGTCCGCACCCTCACCTGTGCCCTCAGCCTTGCCGTTCCCTAACCCTAACCCTAGCCCGGAACGGAAACCCACCGGCAGCCCCACACCTTAGCCTCCGCCGTACCCTCATCCTAATCCGTACG